>NC_074696.1:11404865-11421112 GCF_029448725.1 Salvelinus fontinalis
GAAGTCATTCCAGGGGAGAGAGAGGAGGATGAGGCCTCGCCAGGGAAGAGGGCTGGGTAGCGCTCCTCTGAGGTTGGGGTGGAGGGGTGGGCGGAGTAAGGAGACGGGGAGGGGTACTCACAGGGCTCGGGGGGGTAGCCAAGGTGTAGGGCAGGGGTAGGTAGGGGGGAGAGGCTGCTGCTGTCTCCACTGAAGTAGTCAAGGCCTTCCTGGAACAACCCCCCCTGAGCAGTACACCCTCCTCCTCCATCCCCACCCCCAGCAGCCTTACCCTTCTTCCCCCCTGGGGGGCGTTCTCTAGGGGACGGGCACAGCCTTCCCCTGCCTCCCCTCGCCCCCCTGCCCTGCCGCCCCCCCATCCCACTGCGTTTGGCACCAGAGCCCTGGGTTGAGGTGTGGGACTGGGTCTGGGCTGGGGGACTGGTGGGAGAGTCTGGGGTGGGCTCCGGTCCTGGTCCACCACCCCCCTCCTTTTCTATTTGGGGTTCGGCAGCATTCCGTTTCCTGCGCCCCCGACCGGGCTTCCCCTGCCCCTGGAAGAGAACGTTCTGGCTCCAGTTGTAGGAGGGGCCTGAGGCGCTCTCATGCCAGTCCATCATCAGCTTCTCCAGACTTGATAGGCTGGACTGGCCTTGACCTCCCTCTCCACCAATAGGAAGAGACTCCCTGCCTCCACCCTGCCTGTAAGCCCCACCTCCGGAACCTGAACTCGAGCCTCCGCCCCCACCTCCGGTACTGACCCCGCCTCCTGACCCGGTGCACCCCAGGTGGGATGAGTCAGAGGAGGACTCTGATAGGTTCTCGAGGAAGGGTTGTCGCTTGGCCTTTTGTGGGGTGTAGTTGGAGATGTCCAGGATGTCTTTGGGCTCGCTGGGGCCTGGGGTGACGTAGTCACTGTAGCCTCCTGGGTAATGATGAGCCAGACTGTCCCACGCCCAGCCACTGGAGCCCTGCCTGAAAAACACAGCACATGTTATTCACTCTATTTTCTTACAACTGCACAGTTGGTGAAAGGTTTTAAGAAGTACTTATTTAGGACTGATTTATAGATCAGGGATTTAGTGTTATGGTGTTATGTATCTCAAACACATACAACTATAGAAGAAGTTAAGGTAGGATTGTACTCTAATCCAAACTCTGTGGTTCCAGACAATTTAGACCTGAAGCTACTTACTTGCAGTTCCACTGGTTGGAGGGGTAGTGTCTGTAACCCTCTGGAGATGATGAGGAAGGGAAGGGGTTGTTCTTGGCCATGGCCATATACCCCCCTCCCCCTGGAGAGGATGGTCCAACCTGCCCAGGGTAGCCCCCATATCCACGCTTGGAAAAATTGGAATAGCCCATCTGACCCTGGCCCACGGGGGGGGCTGTGGAGGCCTTATCCAGCTCTGCGGCCCCGTAGGCTGCAAAGCTGCAGTCTGTGGGTCTCTGTGGTGCTGCACTGCCCCCCGCAGGAGAGGAGGAGGAATAGCCGGACGGGTAGTGACCGTAGGAGGAGGGATGGGGGGAACTGGGAGAGCGAGGCAGAGAGAGGGAGGGAGGGGTGGACTTGGGGAAGGAGGAAGTAGTGGGGGAGTTCTGGGAAAGGTAGTAGCTGTAAGGAGGTCTGGAAGAGGAGGACGAAGAGACCTGGGTTTGATTCTCCCTTGCCTCTACTTTGGGGCTGCGCTTGGGGAAGGCTGGGGACCAGCGAGGGCCTGGGCCGGGGCCAGTGCTGGAGGAGTCGTAGCCCGGGGTGGGAGGAAGTTTCCCGGGGTCAGGCCGAGAGGAGGAGATATCCAGGAGGTCGGAGGAGTCGTCTGAGTCGAGCAGGGAGCGAAAATATCCAGCGAACAAACCCTGCACTTCATCACCACCTCCACCTCCTCTGCTGCCCCCAGGGCTGCCGTACGCACCTCCTCTTCCCCCCTCACAGGGCGGGAAGTCCCCCCTCAGGGAGCCACAGGTCTGGTAGGCCCCCGGCCCTCTCTCCCTCTCCCCTCCCCCCTCCTCCCCCCAGACACCTCCCCCATTAGACCAGTCTTGCTCCAGCTGCCCTGCCTCCCCCTTCAGAACCCCATTCTTGCACGAGCGTCGTTTTCTCACCGGCTTCCACCCCTCACCTCCAACCCCCATCTCCCCCCCTGCAACCCCTCCTCCCCTGCCTCCCCCACCCTTCCCTCGTTTCTTGGGTAACCCTGGTTCTGACAGAGCAGGGGTCACTTTTCTTTTCTTCCCGATCGTCTCGAAGAAGTCACTGAAGGAGCTCTTGAAGCCCTCACACCCGGCCCCCCCTGCTCCTCCTCCCCTGCCCCCAACGCCACCACCCCTCCCTCCCCTGCGTCTGAACCCTGTGAGTCGGTGGAGCAGGGCGGAGATCCCAGGGTTGTTGGACGGTGTGTGAAAGCTATCCGGTTCGCTGGGTGTCCAGCAGCGTGGTGGGGAGCAGCGACCGGTGGCAGGCGGTTGGTGGTTTAGGAACGCCAGTTTGGACAGAACGTCTCCGTACTCTGTCTTGAAGTCGTTGGTGTCGTTCACGTACGACGGTTGCGGAGATGGGAGCTTGGCCCGCCGGCGCCGACGAGGTTTCTTGGGTTCGCCGTTCCCACTGGCAGCGGCGGAATTCCCGCCCGTTTTATCTGGCATTCCCGGTACAACCTGTTTGGGAGGTCGGCCGCGTCTGCGTTTCAGGATCACCGGGAGTTCTCCAGGCGGGAACATGACCATCACATTCTTCCCATTGTTCTTCATGCGAAGGAGAGCAGTTGGCTCTCGGACCCCCTCAGCTCCCTCCGATCCCCCCTCGCCACTGGCCCCGCCCCTCTCCGGCCCGACAACGGTCTCCATGGAGGAGATCTTGTAGCTTTTTTGGCGTCGGCTGAGGTTGACCGGGATACGAGCCACCTTCACCACGATACGCCTCACCTGGGGAACAGACACAAACAAACACAATAAAACCATTATTTATAACCCTTATTTTCCTGGTTAAAATCTGGTTGATGTCAGACAACAAAATAACAACATGGCTTCTGGGTTGTTTTGACTAATAATACACTGACAGTTGAACTTACACCAACGAACCGCCGTTTCTGTTTAGGAACTAGATCATCAGGCACCTCCTTCTTCACTGTCGGCTGGGGCACGGTATTGGTCGATGGACAAGGCGAAAGATTGGTTGCTGGTCTGGGATTGTTCGCTGGTCTGGGCGAGGATTTAGGCGAGGCTTTCATCGATGGTCTGGGTTGGGCTTTTGGTTTGGCGTTGGTTGAAGGTCTAGGTTGGGGTTTGGTTGAAGTTCTGGGTTTGGGTGCTGGCCGGGGGGCGGAGTGAGAGGTGGGGTGTGGTGTAGGGCGTGGTGAGGGGCGTGTTGAAGGGTGTGGTGCTACAGGTACAGCTGAGTCTGCAGGCTTCGAGGTTGCAGGTAAACACTCCTCCACTGTGGGGCGCTCTACCTTTACATGTACACTCACCCTCTCTTTCTCCTCCTCCTCTTCCTCCTCCGCCATCTCCTCCTCCCTCTCGCTCTCCCTAACTCCCCTCCTCTCTCCATCCTCGGTGGATCGGCGGATGCGGGAGGACTTGCGTAGCTGGCAAGGGAAGCGAGGTCGACCGGAGCTACGGAGCGCATACTTCCTCTCCCCTTCGACAGATACAGGGGAGGGATCTACAGGGGCTGGGCCAATAGTAGAAGGGTCTGAACCGGATGGACCAATAAGAGAAGGGCCTGTAGGATTTGGGCCAATAGCTCTTGAGGGTTTAGAGAGATCTAGAGGTGTTGGTCCAATATGGGCAGGGCTAATGGCCGGGGGCCTGTCTCTGTTTGCAGAGGGTGGAGGAGGCGGGCTGCAGGGAGAGGAAGCAACTTGCTGATTGATGCAGGCTGGATGAGTGACAGGCAGGAGGACCTGTCGCTGAGTGGATCTGGTGTGAGTCTCTGGTGATGAAACAGTTCTGTGCTGCTCTGGACCGGCAGAGTCCGAGTGTGTGTGAGCATCCATGTGTGTGTTAGCAGCTAGGTGTGTGTGAGTGTCCGCAGGTGTGTGCATTTGGAGATCCGTGTAAATCTGCATGCCTGTGACTCCTGTCTGTCCGGGTGTGTGTGTTAAAGCATCGGTGTGTGTCTCTGTCTGCCAGCGTCGGCGTGTTCCAAGGCCAGGCCTCCTGTGCAGGTGAACCCCATTGGCCAGGGAGGGGGGCGAGGGTGATGGTAAAAGGTCAAGGGTCCCTTGAGCTCCAGCCTCAGCACTGGGTTCCACTGTGACCCTCTCCTGTACCCCTGCTGCCACCTCCCTCCCCCACGTCGCCAGCCCCCGCTCACACCCCTGCTCCTCCGCCAAGGCCCCACCCTCACGCCCCACCCCCCCACCTCCACCTGACCGCAGGCGTCCAGACAGGCGGCTCATCCACAGAGGGTGACGGTGATGATGATGGCACAGTAATGTCACAGAGGGGATGGTGATGTCACAGAGTGTTGAGGCCCAGTGATCGGAGAGGTCAGTGACCTCTCTCTCTCTCCGTCTCTCTCTCCGTCTGTTTACGTGTGGTCCGCTGAAGTCACATGCCTCTATCCAGAGAATTTAGGGACCTGAGGAGAGAGGAATACATTCAACACACTTCAAACAGTAGATTCTAACAGAGAATCAACGTAATGTTAAAGGGAGAAGATGGAATTAGATGATACCAATCATTCTCATTCATTGAGGATTGGGATCGTTTGGAAACATTCATTGAGGATTGGGATCGTTTGGAAACATTCATTGAGAATTGGGATCGTTTGGAAACATTCATTGAGGATTGGGATCGTTTGGAAACATTTATTTAGGATTGGGATCGTTTGGAAACATTCATTGAGGATTGGGATCGTTTGGAAACATTCATTGAGGATTGGGATCGTTTGGAAACATTCATTTAGGATCACAATTACTTTAACATAACAGATCCAGTAACTTTGAGGTAACATACTTGAATTTGGGGGGGGGGGGGTGACTATTCCTCTATTGCAACATCCCAATGCTGGCATTTACCAATCAACTCCTGAGCCATATGGTCGATAGTGTTTTATATCCTGTGGTCTGGCTGGCTGGCTGCAGTTCATTGGGTCGTCAGTACCGCAGTAGTGTAAACACACACTATACACTCTACTCTTTCTCTCAGCTGCAGCTCTCTACTGCCCTCCACAAATAGAGAGAGAGAGAGAGAGAGAGAGAGCGAGAGAGAGAGAGAGAGAGAGAGAGAGAGAGAGAGAGAGAGAGAGAGGGGGAGAAAGGGAGCGCGAGAGAGAGAGAGAGAGAGCGAGAGAAAGCGAGAAGAGCGAGAAGAGAGAGAAGAGAGAGAGAGAAGAGAGAGAGAGAGAGAGCAAGAGAGGGAGAGAGAGAGAGGGAGAGAGAAGAGAGAGAGAGAGAGAGGGAGAGAGAGAGAGAGAGTGACAGACAGACAGACAGACAGACAGACAGACAGACAGAGAGAGAGAGAGAGTGAAAAGCTGAGAGAAGGAGAGAGAGATGTTAACAGGATAGCCGTGATGTTTGACTAGATGGGCACGCACGCACGCGCGCACGCGCACGCACACACACACACACACACACACACACACACACACACACACACACACACACACACACACACACACACACACACACACACACACACACACACACACACACACACAGTACAGGGAATATGGAATATGTGAATATTAACCAGCAGAGGGAAGCAGAGAAATGATGAATAGAACTCACATTCTGATTGGTGGAGGGATGGAGAGATAAGGTAGAGATAAAGGGATAGACAGAGAGAGAGATAGAGAGATAGATATATATATAGACAGATAACTTTTTTTTTTAGGCAAATGAGAATGGTAGCTTAAACACCCCTATACCAAACACACACTAAACACAATCCTGTCCATCATCAGCCAGCCTTCCTCTCCAACATATGTCTCTGATTATAGCAGAGAGAGAGAGAGAGAGAGAGAAAACAACTAAACAGAGAGGGTGAGAGAGTGGAGAAACACAGCCAGTAGAGAGAGAGAGAAAGAGAGAGAGAGAGAGAGAGACAGAGAGAGACAGAGAGAGAGAGAGAGAGAGAGAAAGCGAGAGAGAGGCAGAGAGAGACAGAGAGAGAGAGAGACAGAGAGAGACAGAGAGAGACAGAGAGAGAGAGACAGAGAGAGAGAGAGAGAGAGACAGAGAGAGACAGAGAGAGAGAGAGAAAGCGAGAGATAGGCAGAGAGAGAGAGAGACAGAGAGAGACAGAGAGAGAGAGACAGAGAGAGACAGAGAGAGACAGAGAGAGAGAGAGAGAGAGAGAGAGACAGAGAGAGACAGAGAGAGAGAGACAGAGAGAGAGAGAGAGAGAGACAGAGAGAGACAGAGAGAGACAGAGAGAGAGAGAGAAAGCGAGAGAGAGGCAGAGAGAGAGAGAGACAGAGAGAGACAGAGAGAGAGAGAGAGAGAGAGAGAGAGAGAGAGAGAGAGAGAGAGAGAGACAGAGAGAGAGAGAGAGACAGAGAGACAGAGAGAGGGGATCAGAGAGAGGAGGGTGGAGCTAGAGGTTGCATACAAGGAGCAACTTCTACATTCCTGCTTAATGATACAACTGGGGACACACAACCTCGCCTAGACACACACACACATAATCAATAACACCTACAGACCTTCGATCTTTCACTCCATTCAATGCCCTCTGTCATTCTCTCTCTCTCACTGTCTCTCACAGTATTCTCTCTCTCCCTGTCTCCCTCTCTCACTGTCTCTCACAGTATTCTCTCTCTCCCTGTCTCCCTCTCTCACTGTCTCTCACAGTATTCTCTCTCTCCCTGTCTCCCTCTCTCACTGTTGTCTCTCACAGTATTCTCTCTCTCCCTGTCTCCCTCTCTCACTGTCTCTCACAGTATTCTCTCTCTCCCTGTCTCCCTCTCTCACTGTTGTCTCTCACAGTATTCTCTCTCTCTCACTGTCTCTCAATTCAATTCAATTCAAGGGGCTTTATTGACGTGGGAAACATGTGTTAACATTGCCAAAGCAAGTGAGGTAGATAATATACAAAAGTGAAAATAAACAATAAAAATTAACAGTAAACATTACACATACAGAAGTTTCAAAAGAATAAAGACATTACAAATGTCATATTATGTATATATACAGTGTTGTAACAATGTACAAATGGTTAAAGTACACAAGGGAAAATAAATAAGCATAAATATGGGTTGTATTTACAATGGTGTTTGTTCTTCACTGGTTGCCCTTTTCTTGTGGCAACAGGTCAGCTCTGTGTAATTTGTGGGAAAAATAGCATTCTAGTTTGCTCTGTTTTTTGGTTAATTCTATCAAATGTGTCAAGTAATTATCTTTTTGTTTACTCATGATTTGGTTGGGTCTAATTGCGTTGCTGTTCTGGGGCTCTGTGGGGTGTGTTTGTGTTTGTGAACAGAGCCGCAGGACCAGCTTGCTTAGGGGACTCTTCTCCAGGTTCATCTCTCTGTAGGTGATGGCTTTGTTATGGAAGGTTTGGGAATCGCTTCCTTTTAGGTGGTTGTAGAATTTAACGGCTCTTTTCTGGATTTTGATAATTAGCGGGT
Source organism: Salvelinus fontinalis (assembly GCF_029448725.1). Lineage (NCBI taxonomy): Eukaryota > Metazoa > Chordata > Actinopteri > Salmoniformes > Salmonidae > Salvelinus > Salvelinus fontinalis. Next base: position 11,412,424 of record NC_074696.1, read on the forward strand.
ATCGGCCTAATTCTGCTCTGTGTGCATTATTTGGTGTTTTACGTTGTACACGGAGGATATTTTTGCAGAATTCTGCATGCAGAGTATCAATTTGGTGTTTGTCCCTGTCTCCCTCTCTCACGTCTCTCGCAATATTCTCTCTCTCTCCCCCCTCGCTTTCTCCCTCGCTGTCTCTCCCTCCCTCCTTCCCTCTCTCTCACTATCTATCTTTTTCTCTGTCTCTGTCCCTCCCCCCTCTCTCTCTAATTAACATATTAATTCATTAAGATTCTATCCGAACAGAGACAGGAAGGACTATAACCTCAGGACACAAGTTTAATTACACACGCACACATGCAGGTGCACGCAAGCACACACCAAAACATCAACTCAGATGAGTTCAGGTGGGGGGAACGTTGTCTGAACCTCTTGTTCAGATGAGACAGGTATGACACGGCTTGGGGCCCATACGACTGGGTTAGGAAACAACTTGTTGACTGTCAGTCTGAGAGAGACAGAGCATCAGATCTCTAAACCATTTCTGATTTCAGACACCAGGAAGAGATGACTAGAGAATAATGAATCTGTCTTCCATGTCATAACATTGTTAGCAGACACTTTTATCCAAAGAGACAGTCACACGTACAATTTCCTGTATGGGTGTGAACCCAGCGGGAATCGAACCCACAAGCGTCATGCTCTACCAACTGAGCCACACTTGACCACTACCGTGCCACTGGTACCATAGTATTGAATAGAAGAATGCAGTTAATGAGCTGTAGAAATATTCATTTATCCACGTGGGAGGAGTTAACACTTCTAGTCATTGTATATGTAATCACTCTACATCTGCCTTTATGTCACAAACACTCAGAGGAGATATCCAGATACTGCGTGTGTGTGTGTGTGTGTGTTTGTGTGTGTGCGCATGTCTGAGTGTTTGCGTGTGTGTACGTGTTTGTGTGAGTGTGTCTCTATGGATGTGTGTGGAAAAGCTTTAACGGGTGTGTAGTTGTTGCTAAGAGACAGGCAGCAGCACTGACACAGAGAGAGAGAGAGAGAGAGAGAGAGAGAGAGAGAGAGAGATAGACAGCGAGAGAGAGAGAGAGAGAGGGAGAGAGACAGCGAGAGAGAGACAGCGAGAGAGAGACAGCGAGAGAGAGGGAGAGAGACAGCGAGAGAGAGACAGCGAGAGAGAGACAGCGAGAGAGAGAGAGAGAGAGAGAGAGAGAGAGAGAGAGAGAGAGAGAGACAGCGAGAGAGAGAGAGAGAGAGAGAGAGAGAGAGAGAGAGAGAGAGAGAGCGAGAGAGAGGGAGAGAGACAGCGAGAGAGAGACAGAGAGAGAGAGAGAGAGAGAGAGAGAGAGAGAGAGACAGTAAGAGAGAAAACAGAAATGGAGAGGGGGGATGAGGAAAGTCATTGGGGAAAGGGAGAGAGTGGCTGAATGAGTTTAGAGAGAGAGAAAAAGAGAGAGGTTGACATAAGAGAGATAGGATGAGCGAGCCAGAGAGAGAGAGAGAGAGAGAGATAGGATGAGCGAGCCAGAGAGAGAGAGAGAGAGAGATAGGATGAGCGAGCCAGAGAGAGAGCGCTAGACAGGGAAAGGAGAGGGGGTGGAGAAAGAGAGACATAAAGTCAGGGTGAGTGAGTTTGAAAGAATGAAAGAGATGGAGGAAGGAACAAGCAGAATGAGAGAGGGAGAGGGGATGAGAGAGAGACAGAGAGAGGGAGAAGGGGAGAGAGAGAGACAGAGAGAGGGAGAAGGGGAGAGAGAGAGACAGAGAGAGGGAGAAGGGGAGAGAGAGAGACAAGAGATGGAGAGAGGGAGAAGGGGAGAAAGGGAGAGAGAGAGGGAGACAAAGATAGGAAGACAGAGAGGGAGAAGGGGAGAAAGAGAGACAAGAGAGGGAGAGAGGGAGACAAAGAGAGGGAGAAGGGGAGAGAGAGAGACAAGAGAGGGAGAAAGGGAGAAAGGGAGACAGAGAGGGAGACAAAGAGAGGAAGACAGAGAGAGAAGGGGAGAGAGGGAGAAGGGGAGAGGGAGACAGAAAGAGGGAGAAGGGGAGAAAGGGAGACAGAGAGGGAGACAAAGAGAGGAAGACAGAGAGGGAGAAGAGGAGAGAGTGAGACAGAGAGAGGGAGAAGGGGAGAGAGGGAGACAGAAAGAGGGAGAAGGGGAGAGAGAGAGACAGAGAGAGGGAGAAGGGGAGAGAGAGAGACAAGAGATGGAGAGAGGGAGAAGGGGAGAAAGGGAGAGAGAGAGGGAGACAAAGATAGGAAGACAGAGAGGGAGAAGGGGAGAAAGAGAGACAAGAGAGGGAGAGAGGGAGACAAAGAGAGGGAGAAGGGATGAGAGAGAGACAGAGAGGGAGAAGGGGAGAGAGAGAGACAAGAGAGGGAGAAAGGGAGAAAGGGAGACAGAGAGGGAGACAAAGAGAGGAAGACAGAGAGAGAAGGGGAGAGAGCGAGAAGGGGAGAGGGAGAGAAGGGGAGAGGGAGACAGAAAGAGGGAGAAGGGGAGAAAGGGAGACAGAGAGGGAGACAAAGAGAGGAAGACAGAGAGGGAGAAGAGGAGAGAGTGAGACAGAGAGAGGGAGAAGGGGAGAGAGGGAGACAGAAAGAGGGAGAAGGGGAGAAAGGGAGACAGAGAGGGAGACAAAGAGAGGAAGACAGAGATGGAGAAGGGGAGAGAGTGAGAAGGGGAGATGGAGAGAAGGGGAGAGGGAGACAGAAAGAGAGAGAAGGGGAGAGAGTGAGACAGAGAGAGGGAGAAGGGGAGAGAGGGAGACAGAGAGAGGGAGAAGGGGGGAAAGGGAGACAGAGAGGGAGACAAAGAGAGGAAGACAGAGAGAGAAGGGGAGAGAGGGAGACAGAGAGAGGGAGACAGAGAGAGGGAGAAGGGGAGAAAGGGAGACAGAGAGGGTGAAAAAGAGAGGAATACAGAGAGGGAGAAGGGGAGAGAGCGAGACAGAGAGGGAGACAAAGAGAGGGAGAAGGGGAGAGAGCGAGACAGAGAGAGGGAGAAGGGATGAGAGAGAGACAGAGAGAGGGAGAAGGAAAGAGAGAGAGAGACAAGAGAGGGAGAAAGGGAGACAGAGAGGGAGACAAAGAGAGAAGGGGAGAGAGGGAGAAGGGGAAAGGGAGACAGAGAGAGGGAGAAGGGGAAAAAGGGAGACAGAGAGGGAGACAAAGAGAGGAAGACAGAGAGGGAGAAGGGGAGAGAGCGAGACAGAGAGAGGGAGAAGGGGAGAAAGGGAGACAGAGAAAGGGAGAAGGGGGGAGAGGGAAGTGAGGAACTACAGTTTACTACAACTATCACTGAGGAACCAGAGTAAGTACTCTAATCCCCCTCTCATCCCTTGCCCTCTACCACCCCCTTCTAGCCGCCCACCCAACTCCGACCCAGTACCCCGCACCTCTCCTTCGCTAAATGCTCTCTTTCTCTCCCTACCCTCACTCTTCCACCTCTCTCCCTCAGCTAGATGTTTCCCTCTCCTTCCCTTTCCTCTCTTCCTCCTCCTCCTTCTCATCCCCAGCTGCAGGAAATTCCTAATGATCTTCATCATCAGTCTGTGTTCAACACTACCTCCTGCCAAGAGCACGCACACACACACACACACACACACACACACACACACACACACACACACACACACACACACACACACACACACACACACACACACACACACACACACACACACACACACACACACACACACACACATATATGCATCCACAAATACACACAAACACATATAGATGCACACACACATTTCATACACAATACATGTTAATTCACACATTAAACAAACACCAGACTACACTGGCTCAGTTTACATCTCTCTCAATTCAATTCAATTTCAATTTAAGGGCTTTATTGGCATGGGAAACATATGTTAACATTGCCAAAGCAAGTGAAATAGATAATAAACAGAAGTGAAAAAACTAGATATTTACAGTAAACATTACACAGTTCCAAAAGAATAAAGACATTTCAAATGTCATATTATGTCTATATACAGTGTTGTAACGATGTGCAAATAGTTAAAGTACAAAAGGGAAAATAAATAAACATAAATATGGGTTGTATTTACAATGGTGTTTCTTCTTCACTGGTTGCCCTTTTCTTGTGGCAACAGGTCACAAATATTTCTGCTGTGATGTCACACTGGAATTTCACCCAGTAGATACGGGGGTTTATCAACGTTGGATTTGATTGTAAATTCTTTCTGGATCTGTGTAATCTGAGGGAAATATGTGTCTATAATATGGTCATACATTTGGCAGGAGGTTGGGAAGTGCAGCTCAGTTTCCACCTCATTTTGTGGGCAGTGAGCACATGGCTCTCAAGAGAAGACAGGCTATGTCTGCCTACGGCGGCCTTTCTCAATAGCAAGGCTATGCTCACTGAGTCTGTACATAGTCAACGCTTTCCTTAAGTTTGGGTCAGTCACAGTGGTCAGGTATTCTGCCACTGTATACTCTCTGTTCAGGGTCAAATAGCATTCTAGTTTGCTCTGTTTTTTTGTTAATTCTTTCCAATGTGTCAAGTAATTATCTTTTTGCTTTCTCATGATTTGGTTGGGTCTAATTGTGTTTCTGTCCTGGGGCTCTGTGGGGTGTGTTTGTGTTTGTGAACAGAGCCCCAGGACCAGCTTGCTTAGGGGACTCTTCTCCAGGTTCATCTCTCTGTCGGTGATGGCTTTGTTATGGAAGGTTTAGGAATCGCTTCCTTTTAGGTGGTTGTAGAATTTAATGTCTCTTTTCTGGATTTTGATAATTTTGGTGTTTGTCCCATTTTGTTGAATTCTTGGTTGGTGAGCGAGACCTCAGACCTCACAACCATAAAGGGCAATGGGTTCTATAACTGATTCAAGTACTTTTAGACAGATCCTAATTGGTATGTTGAATTTTCTGCTCCTTTTGATGGAACTTTTGAAGTTGCCTTGTCTCTCAGATCGTTCACAAACTTTGTGGAAGTTACCTGTGTCGTTGATGTTTAGGCCGAGGTATGTATAGTTTTTTGTGTGCTTTAGGGCAACGGTGTCTAGATGGAATTTGTATTTGTGGTCCTGGCGACTCGACCTTTTTTGGAACACCATTAGTTTGGTCTGACTGAGATTTACTGTCAGGGCCCAGGTCTGGCAGAATCTGTGCAGAAGATCTAGGTGCTGATGTAGGCCCTCCTCGGTTGGTGACAGAAGCACCAGATCATCAGCAAACAGTAGACATTTGACTTCGGATTCTAGTAGGGTGAGGCCGGGTGCTGCAGACTGTTCTAGTGCCCGCGCCAATTTGTTGATATATATGTTGAAGAGGGTGGGGCTTAAGCTGCATCCCTGTCTCACCCCTGTGGAAAGAGATGTGTGTGTCTTTTGCCAATTTTAAATGCACACTTGTTTGTGTACATGGTTTATAATGTGGTATGTTTTCCCCCTTTTACACCACTTTCCATCAATGTGTATAGTAGACCCTCAGGCCAAATTGAGTAAAACACTTTTTTGAAATCAACAAGCATGAGAAGATTTTGCTATTGTTTTGGTTTGTTTGTTTGTCAATTAGGGTGTGCAGGGTGAATACGTGGTCTGTCGAATGGTAATTTGGAAAAAAGCCAATTTGACATTTGCTCAGTACATTTGTTTTCACTGAGGAAATGTACGAGTCTGCTGTTAATGATAATGCAGACGATTTTCCCAAGGTTGCTGTTGATGCGTATCCCACGGTAGTTATTGGGGTCAAATTTGTCTCCACTTTTGTCGATTGGGGTGATCAGGTCCTTGGTTCCAAATATTGTGGAGAATGCCAGAGCTGAGGATGATGTTAAAGAGTTTAAGTATAGACAATTGGAATTTGTGGTCTGTATATTTTATAATTTCATTGAGAACACAATCAACACCACAGGCCTTTTGGGTTGGAGGGTTTGTACTTTGTCCTGTTGTTCATTCAATGTAATTGGCGAATCCCATTGGGTTCTGGTAGTTTTTAAATAGTTGATTCTAAGATTTGTGTTTGATCATGTATATGTTTTGCTGTTTGTTCTTTGTTATAGAGTCAAAAAGATTGGAGAAGTGGTTTATTCACACATCTCCGTTTTGAATAGATAACCCTTTGTGTTGTTGTTTGTTAGTGTTTTCCAATTTTCACAGAAGTGGTTACAGTCTATGGATTCTTCAATTACATTGAGCTGATTCTGACATGCAGTTCCCTGCTCTCTCTCTCTCTCACTCTCTCTCTCTCTCTCTCTCTCTCTCTCTCTCTCTCTCTCTCTCTCTCTCTCTCTCTCTCTCTCTCTCTCTCTCTCTCTCTCTCTCTCTCTCTCCTCTCTCTCTCTCTCTCTCTCTCTCTCTCTCTCTCTCTCTCTCTCTCTGTCTCTCTCTCTCTGATCTCCCACCTCTCTCTCTCTCCCCCTCCCTTCTCTCCTATCTCCAGGTGCCTACTCTCTGTCTATCTGTGACTGGGATGATGGTAAAGGTGACCATGTCAAGCATTATAAGATCAGGAAGCTGGACAGTGGAGGATATTACATAACAACACGCACACAGTTTGACACTGTGCAACAGCTGGTGGAGCACTACAAAGGTGTGGCTTAGGGTGTAGGGTGTAGGGTGTAGGGGGAAGTATATAAAGCTAGGTGCTAGGGTGTAGGGGGAAGTATATTAAAGCTAGGTGCTAGGGTGTAGGGTGTAGGGCGTAGGGGGAAGTATATAAAAGCTAGGGGCTAGGGTGTAGGGTGTAGGGGGAAGTATATAAAGCTAGGGGCTAGGGTGTAGGGTGTAGGGGGAAGTATATAAAAGCTAGGGGCTAGAGTGTAGGGTGTAGGGCTAATCTCCCCTTCCTCTCTCTGTAATGTTGTTTCCTGCAGGAACCTACATGCTGTAGTTATATGAAGACAAGAAGAACCGAATATACTACTTCTCTCCCTCTTTATCTCACTACCTCTCTACCTCTCTCCCTCTAACCTCTCTACTCATAACTCACTACCTCATTACCTCTACCTTCTCCCTCACTACCCTCTCCCTCTTTACCTCACTACCTCTCTACCTCATTACCTCTCTACCTCATTACCTCTCTACCTATCTCCTCACTACCTCTCTACCTCACTACCTATCTACCTCACTACCTCTCTCCCTCTTTACCTCACTACCTCTCTACTCATTACCTCTCTACCTATCTCCCTCACTACCTCTCTACTCACTACCTCTCTCCCTCACTACCTCTCTCCCTCTCTACCTCACTACCTCTCTCCCATTCTACCTCTCTACTCACTACCTCTCTCCCTCTCTACCTCACCCTCTCTCTACCCTCACTACCTCTCTACTCACTACCTCACTACCTCTCTCCCTCTCTACCTCACTACCTCTCTACCCACTACCTCTCTACCTCACTACCTCTCTCCCTCTACCTCACTACCTCTCTACCTCTCTACCTCACTACCTCTCTACCTCAATACTCTCTACCTCACTACCTATCTACCTCACTACCTCTCTCCCTCACTACTCACTACCTCTCTCCCTCACTACCTCACTACCTCTCTCCCTCTCTACCTCACTACCTCTCTCCCTCACTACCTCACTACCTCTCTACCTCTCTACCTCTCTACCCTCACTTACCCTCTACCTCACTACTCTCCCTCTCTACCTCACTACCTCTCTACCTCACTACCTCTCTACCTCACTACCTCTCTCCCTCTCTACCTCACTACCTCTCTACCTCACTACCTCTCTACCTCACTACCTCTCTCCCTCTCTACCTCACTACCTCTCTACCTCACTACCTATCTACCTCACTACCTCTCTCCCTCACTACCTCACTACCTCTCTAACCTCACTACCTCTCTCCCTCTCTACCTCACTACCTCTCTACCTCCACTACCTCTCTACCACTACCTATCTACCTCACTACCCTCTCCCTCACTACCTCACTACCTCTCTACCTCACTACCTCTCTCCCTCTCTACCTCACTACCTCTCTACCTCTCTCCCTCACCACTCACTACCTCTCTCCCTCTCTACCTCACTACCTCTCTACCTCACTACCTCTCTCCCTCTCCCTCACTACCTCTCTACCGCACTACCTCTCTCCCTCACTACCTCTCTCCCTCACCACCTCACTTCCTCACTACCTCTCGCCCTCTCTCTCTACCTCTCTCTCCTTCTTCTCCTTCTCCCCCACCACCCCTCCCTCTCCCTCCATCTCCCCATCTCCCCTCATCCCCCTCCCTCTCCCTCCACTCCCCATCTCCTCCTCCCCCCTCCCTCACTCTCCTCTTTTGCCTGCCCCTTTTTTCCTTCCCCCACCTCTTCTCCTTCCTCTCTCTCTCTCTCTCTCTCCTCAAGACAGTTTCCTGGCTCTGCTGATGGCCACCCCTCAGTCAGGTCATGTGACCAACAGCAGACAGCTGGGAGCAGCCAGGAGTACACACACACATGCACGTACACGTACACGCACAGTACAAACACACACAATGCACACACATGAACAGTCGCACACACTCTACACACAAACACACACAGACACACACACACAGACACACACACACACACACTCTACACACACACACACACACACACACACACACACACACACACACACACTCTACACACACACCACACACACACACACACACACACACACACACACACACACACACACACACACACACACACACACACACACACACACACACACACACACACACACAATACA
>NC_074696.1:11421611-11446611 GCF_029448725.1 Salvelinus fontinalis
CTCATGTTGTGGGCAGTGTGCACAAAGCCTGTCTTCTCTTGAGAGCCAGGTCTGCCTACGGCGGCCTTTCCCAATAACAAGGCTATGTTCCCCGACTCTTGTACATAGTCAAAGCTTTCCTTAAGTTTGGGTCAGTCACAGTGGTCAGGTATTCTGCCACTGTGTACTCTCTGTTAGGTCCAAATACCATTCTAGTTTGCTCAGTTTTTTATATTAATTCTTTCCAATGAGTAAAGTAATTATCTTTTTGTTTTCTTATGATTTGGTTGGGTCTAATTGTGTTTTTGTCCTGGGGCTCTGTGGGGTGTGTTTGTGTTTGTGAACAGAGCCCCAGGACCAGCTTGCTTAGGGGGCTCTTCTCCAGGTTCATCTCTCTGTAGGTGATGGCTTTGTTATGGAAGGTTTGGGAATCCCTTCCTTTTAGGTGGTTGTAGAATTTAATGTCTCTTTTCTGGATTTTGATAATTAGTGGGTATCGGCCTAATTCTGCTCTGCATACATTATTCTGTGTTTTACGTTGTACACAGAGGACATTTTTTTCCTGAATTCTGCATGCAGAGTCTCAATTTGGTGTTTGTCCCATTTTGTGAATTCTTGGTTGGTGAGCGGACCCCAGACCTCACAACCATAAAGGGCAATGGGCTCTATAACTGATTCAAGTATTTTTAGCCAGATCTTAATTGGTATGTCGAATTCTATGTTCCTTTTGATGGCATAGAAGGCCCTTCTTGCCTTGTCTCTGAGATCGTTCACAGCCTTGTGGAACTTACCTGTGGCGCTGATGTTTAGGCCGAGGTATGTATAGTTTTTTGTGTGCTCTAGGGCAACGGTGTCTAGATGGAATTTGTATTCGTGGTCCTGGCGACTGGACCTTTTTTGGAACACCATTATTTTTTGTCTTACTGAGATTTACTGTCAGGGCCCAGGTCTGACAGAATCTGTGCAGAAGATCTAGGTCCTGCTGTGGGCACTGCTTGGTTGAGGACAGAAGCACCAGATCATCAGCAAACAATAGACATTTGACTTCAGATTCTAGTAGGTTGCTGCAGACTGTTCTAGTGCCCTCGCAAATTCTTTGATATATATGTTAAAGAGGGTGGGCTTAAGCTGCATCCCTGTCTCACCCCTGTGGAAAGAGATGTGTGTGTCTTTTGCCAATTTTAAATGCACACTTGTTTGTGTACATGGATTTTATAATGTTGTATGTTTTGCCCCAACACCACTTTCCATCAATGTGTATAGTAGACCCTCAGGCCAAATTGAGTAAAACACTTTTTTGAAATCAACATAGCATGAGAAGATTTTGCTATTGTTTTGGTTTGTTTGTTTGTCAATTAGGGTGTGCAGGGTGAATACGTGGTCTGTCGAATGGTAATTTGGAAAAAAGCCAATTTGACATTTGCTCAGTACATTGTTTTCACTGAGGAAATGTACGAGTCTGCTGTTAATGATAATGCAGACGATTTTCCCAAGGTTGCTGTTGATGCGTATCCCACGGTAGTTATTGGGGTCAAATTTGTCTCCACTTTTGTCGATTGGGGTGATCAGTCCTTGGTTCCAAATATTGTGGAGAATGCCAGAGCTGAGGATGATGTTAAAGAGTTTAAGTATAGACAATTGGAATTTGTGGTCTGTATATTTTATAATTTCATTGAGAACACAATCAACACCACAGGCCTTTTGGGTTGGAGGGTTTGTACTTTGTCCTGTTGTTCATTCAATGTAATTGGCGAATCCATTGGGTTCTGGTAGTTTTTAATAGTTGATTCTAAGATTTGTGTTTGATCATGTATATGTTTTGCTGTTTGTTCTTTGTTATAGAGTCAAAAAGATTGGAGAAGTGGTTTATTCACACATCTCCGTTTTGAATAGATAACCCTTTGTGTTGTTGTTTGTTTAGTGTTTTCCAATTTTCACAGAAGTGGTTACAGTCTATGGATTCTTCAATTACATTGAGCTGATTTCTGACATGCAGTTCCCTCTCTCTCTCTCTCTCTCTCTCTCTCTCTCTCTCTCTCTCTCTCTCTCTCTCTCTCTCTCTCTCTCTCTCTCTCTCTCTCTCTCTCTCTCTCTCTCTCTCTCTCTCTCTCTCTCTCTCTCTCTCTCTCTCTCTCTCTCTCTCTCTGTCTCTCTCTCTCTGATCTCCCACCTCTCTCTCTCTCCCTCCCTTCTCTCCTATCTCCAGGTGCCTACTCTCTGTCTATCTGTGACTGGGATGATGGTAAAGGTGACCATGTCAAGCATTATAAGATCAGGAAGCTGGACAGTGGAGGATATTACATAACAACACGCACACAGTTTGACACTGTGCAACAGCTGGTGGAGCACTACAAAGGTGTGGCTAGGGTGTAGGGTGTAGGGTGTAGGGGGAAGTATATTAAAGCTAGGTGCTAGGGTGTAGGGGGAAGTATATTAAAGCTAGGTGCTAGGGTGTAGGGTGTAGGGCGTAGGGGGAAGTATATAAAAGCTAGGGGCTAGGGTGTAGGGTGTAGGGGGAAGTATATAAAAGCTAGGGGCTAGGGTGTAGGGTGTAGGGGGAAGTATATAAAAGCTAGGGGCTAGAGTGTAGGGTGTAGGGCTAATCTCCCCTTCTCTCTCTGTAATGTTGTTTCTGCAGGAACCTACATGCTGTAGTTATATGAAGACAAGAAGAACCGAATATACTACTTCTCTCCCTCTTTATCTCACTACCTCTCTACCTCTCTCCCTCTCTACCTCTCTACCTCATTACCTCACTACCTCATTACCTCTCTACCTATCTCCCTCACTACCTCTCTCCCTCTTTACCTCACTACCTCTCTACCTCATTACCTCTCTACCTCATTACCTCTCTACCTATCTCCCTCACTACCTCTCTACCTCACTACCTATCTACCTCACTACCTCTCTCCCTCTTTACCTCACTACCTCTCTACCTCATTACCTCTCTACCTATCTCCCTCACTACCTCTCTACCTCACTACCTCTCTCCCTCACTACCTCTCTCCCTCTCTACCTCACTACCTCTCTCCCTTTCTACCTCTCTACCTCACTACCTCTCTCCCTCTCTACCTCACCCTCTCTCTACCTCACTACCTCTCTACCTCACTACCTCACTACCTCTCTCCCTCTCTACCTCACTACCTCTCTACCTCACTACCTCTCTACCTCACTACCTCTCTCCCTCTCTACCTCACTACCTCTCTACCTCTCTACCTCACTACCTCTCTACCTCACTACCTCTCTACCTCACTACCTATCTACCTCACTACCTCTCTCCCTCACTACCTCACTACCTCTCTCCCTCTCTACCTCACTACCTCTCTCCCTCTCTACCTCACTACCTCTCTCCCTCACTACCTCACTACCTCTCTACCTCTCTACCTCTCTACCTCACTACCTCACTACCTCTCTCCCTCTCTACCTCACTACCTCTCTACCTCACTACCTCTCTACCTCACTACCTCTCTCCCTCTCTACCTCACTACCTCTCTACCTCACTACCTCTCTACCTCACTACCTCTCTCCCTCTCTACCTCACTACCTCTCTACCTCACTACCTATCTACCTCACTACCTCTCTCCCTCACTACCTCACTACCTCTCTACCTCACTACCTCTCTCCCTCTCTACCTCACTACCTCTCTACCTCACTACCTCTCTACCTCACTACCTATCTACCTCACTACCTCTCTCCCTCACTACCTCACTACCTCTCTACCTCACTACCTCTCTCCCTCTCTACCTCACTACCTCTCTACCTCTCTCCCTCACCACCTCACTACCTCTCTCCCTCTCTACCTCACTACCTCTCTACCTCACTACCTCTCTCCCTCTCCCTCACTACCTCTCTACCGCACTACCTCTCTCCCTCACTACCTCTCTCCCTCACCACCTCACTTCCTCACTACCTCTCGCCCTCTCTCTCTACCTCTCTCTCCCTTCTTCTCCTTCTCCCCCACCACCCCTCCCTCTCCCTCCATCTCCCCATCTCCCCTCATCCCCCCTCCCTCTCCCTCCATCTCCCCATCTCCTCCTCCCCCCTCCCTCACTCTCCTCTTTTGCCTGCCCCTTTTTTCCTTCCCCCACCTCTTCTCCTTCCTCTCTCTCTCTCTCTCTCTCCTCAAGACAGTTTCCTGGCTCTGCTGATGGCCACCCCTCAGTCAGGTCATGTGACCAACAGCGACAGCTGGGAGCAGCCAGGAGTACACACACACATGCACGTACACGTACACGCACAGTACAAACACACACAATGCACACACATGAACAGTCGCACACACTCTACACACAAACACACACAGACACACACACACAGACACACACACACACACACTCTACACACACACACACACACACACACACACACACACACACACACACTCTACACACACACACACACACACACACACACACACACACACACACACACACACACACACACACACACACACACACACACACACACACACACACACACACACACACAATACACAGACCTTGAGGCCTGTGTTTTGGAGAGGGGCCTCTGTGCTGCGGCATGACTTCCTGACTCCTCCCCCTGTTCCACAGTTGCCGTGGGTTACTGCTGCAGCTCCGGTTGCCAAGGAGAAGGCTGCTGGCTGTTTGAACAACAATGGCCGCCTTGTGAACATTTCAACTGTAGGTACTGACAGCCAGTCTCACACACACACACACACACACACACACACACACACACACACACACACACACACACACACACACACACACACACACACACACACACACACACACACACACACACACACACACACACACACACACACACACACTCACCAGAGAACACACACCCACCAGAGAACACACACCCACTCAAGAACACACACAGCAAGATATGATCACGTGATCTCTCCCTATCCCAGTCTGCTGTCCCCACATGCTTCAAGATGGCCACCATTGTTCCTGTACCCCAGAAAGCTAAGGTCACTGAACTAAATGACTATCGCCCCGTAGCACTCACTTCTGTCATCATGACGTGCTTTGAGAGGCTAGTTAAGGATCATATCCCCTCCACCTTACCTGTCACCCTAGACCCACTTCAATGTGCATCCCGGCCCAACAGATCCACGGTAGACGCAATCACTATCACACTGCACACTGCCCTATCCCATCTGGACAAGAGGAATACATATGTAAGAATGGTGTTAATTGACTACAGATCAGCGTTCAACGTCATAGTGCCCTGCAAGCTCACCCCTAAGCTCAAGGCCCACATTAGATGACCGTCTTTCCTGTCGTTTTTTTTCTTGTCTTGCCAACGTGTTGGCACACACACTACATGAAGTGGCACAGACGGGGTCACGGGGTCACACACTACATGAAGTGGCACAGACGGGGTCACGGGGTCACACACTACATGAAGTGGCACAGACGGGGTCACGGGGTCACACACTACATGAAGTGGCACAGACGGGGTCACGGGGTCACACACTACATGAAGTGGCACAGACGGGGTCACGGGGTCACACACTACATGAAGTGGCACAGACGGGGTCACGGGGTCACACACTACATGAAGTGGCACAGACGGGGTCACGGGGTCACACACTACATGAAGTGGCACAGACGGGGTCACGGGGTCACACACTACATGAAGTGGCACAGACGGGGTCACGGGGTCACACACTACATGAAGTGGCACAGACGGGGTCACGGGGTCACACACTACATGAAGTGGCACAGACGAGGTCACGGGGTCACACACTACATAAAGTGGCACAGACGGGGTCACGGGGTCACACACTACATGAAGTGGCACAGACGGGGTCACGGGGTCACACACTACAAGACTCTTCACTTGGTCATAAGGATGGTCGATAGCATGCTGTCTGGCTCAAAGCAACCTCAAACATTTTCAGTCAGACATTCACACTTGCCATACAAAGTCTAGCCAAGACTTTGAATTCAATAACACTGCTTTTGCTCTTCAGAGCTGTAATGATTTGACACTATGGCTTTGGTTACAGGCAAGTACAGACGCATACCAGTAGTAGTCATCGCTCCTGCTCCAAAATGTAATTTCATTTTATTTGAGTCTACACATTCTGGGTGATGCGAAACAACGTCATCATCTCATCTTTGGCAAGCTCTTATTGGCTATCGTTGACCGTTCTCAAGCTCTTATTGGCTATCGTTGACCATTCTCAAGCTCTTATTGGCTATCGTTGACCGTTCTCAAGCTCTTATTGGCTATCGTTGACCGTTCTCAAGCTCTTATTGGCTATCGTTGACCGTTCTCAAGCTCTTATTGGCTATCGTTGACCGTTCTCAAGCTCTTATTGGCTATCGTTGACCATTCTCAAGCTCTTATTGGCTATCGTTGACCATTCTCAAGCTCTTATTGGCTATCGTTGACCGTTCTCAAGCTCTTATTGGCTATCGTTGACCGTTCTCAAGCTCTTATTGGCTATCGTTGACCGTTCTCAAGCTCTTATTGGCTATCGTTGACCGTTCTCAAGCTCTTATTGGCTATCGTTGACCATTCTCAAGCTCTTATTGGCTATCGTTGACCGTTCTCAAGCTCTTATTGGCTATCGTTGACCGTTCTCAAGCTCTTATTGGCTATCGTTGACCGTTCTCAAGCTCTTATTGGCTATCGTTGACCGTTCTCAAGCTCTTATTGGCTATCGTTGACCGTTCTCAAGCTCTTATTGGCTATCGTTGACCGTTCTCAAGCTCTTATTGGCTATCGTTGACCATTCTCAAGCTCTTATTGGCTATCGTTGACCGTTCTCAAAACTTGTGGTTGCACATGTCACACTACAAGAGCATTGCAGATTTTGTGCTGATCAAATCAAACATGTCTGGGACTGCTTAAAGACGAGATCGGTAGCCCCAGATTGCGTCTCTGACCCGCTCACATTAAACGAGTGTCGGTGACGGCCGCATGCCTCGAGTAGGCAACGACGTGGGGATTTTGTCTCCGATCTCAAAAAACGTGTCTGCGACAGCTAAATTGGGGCCAAAATCGTGTAGTGTACACCCGGCTTTAGAGGCTGCTGCCCTATGTACATACAGTCATTGAACGCTGGTCACGTTAATAATGTTTACATACTGTTTTATCCTCTTCATACAGCGCCTTCGGTAAAGTATTCAGACCCCTTGACTTTTTACGTTATAGCCTTATTCTAAAATTAATTTGAAAAATTATTCCCTTATCAATCTACACACAATGACAAAACAAAAAATTGTTTTAAGAAATGTTTGTAAATTTAGTCAAAATAAAAAACTGAAATACTACATTTTAATAAGTATTCAGACCCCTTTACTCAGTACTTTATTGAAGCACCTTTGGCAGCGATTACAGCCTCAAGTCTTCTTGGGTATGATGCTACAAGCTTGGCACACCTGTATTTGGGGAGTTTCTCCCATTCTTCTCTGCAGATCCTCTCAAGCTCTATCAGGTTGGATGGGGAGCATTGCTGCACAGATATTTTCAGGTCTCTCCATAGATGTTTGATCGGGCTGGGCCACTCAAGGACATTCAGAGACTTGTCCCGAAGCCACTCCTGCTTTGTCTTGTCTGTGTGCTCAGGGTCGTTGTCCTGTTGGAAGGTGAATCTTCGGCCCAGTCTGAGGTCCTGAGCGCTCTGGCGGAGGTTTTCATTAAGGATCTCTCAGTGCTTTGCTCCGTTCATCTTTGCTTCGATCCTAACTAGTTTCCTAGTCCCTGCCGCTGAAAATCCGTCATGCTTCACCGTAGGGATGGTGCCAGGTTTCCTCCAGAAGTGACGTTTGGCATTCAGGCCAAAGAGTTTAATCTTGGTTTCAAACAGACCAGAGAATCTTGTTTCTTATTGTCTGAGAGTCCTTTAGGTGCCTGTTGGTAAACTCCAAGTAGGCTGCCTTTTAATGAGGAGAGGCTTACATCCGGCCAATCTATCATAAAGGCCTGATTGGTGGAGGGCTGCAGAGATGGTTATCCTTCTGGAAGGCTCTCCCATCTCCACAGAGGAACTCTAGAGCTCTGTCAGAACTGACCATCGGGTTCTTGATTACCTCCCTCAACAAGGCCCTTCTCCCTCCATTGCTCAGTTTAGCCGGGCGGCCAGCTCTAGGAAGAGTCTTGGTGGTTCCAAACTTCTTCCATTTAAGAATGATGGAGGCCACTGTGTTCTTGGGGACCTTCAATGCTGCAGAAATGTTTTGGTACCCTTCCCCAGATTTGTGCCTCGACACAATCCTGTCTCTGAGCTTTACGGACAATTCCTTCTGGCTTGGTTTTTGCTCTGACGTGCACTGTCAACTCTGGGACCTTATATAGACAGGCGTGTGCCTTTCCAAATCATGTCCAATCAATTTAATTTACCACAGGTGGTCTCCAATCAAGTTGTAGAAACATCTCAAGGATGATCAATGGAAAGAGGATGCACTTGAGCTCAATTTCGATCCTCATAGCAAAGGGTCTGAATACTTATGTAAATAATCAGTTTATTTGTTTTTAATAAATTTGCTAAAATTGATAAATATCTGTTTTCGCTTTGTCATTATGGGGTATTGTGTGTAGATTGCTGAGGAAATTGTTTTATTTAATCCATTTTAGAATAAGGCTGTAATGTAACACAATGTGGAAAGAGTCAAATGGGTCTGAATAGTTTCTGAAGGCACTGTATATATATATATCCTGTATTGTAGTCATTCATCATCCTATTTAACTACTGCTATTGTAACGTTAGTTTTCCTCCTCGTCTGAGGAGGAGCAAGGATCGGACCAAAATGCAGCGTGGGTTGAATACATAATCTCGTTTATTTTAAACGAAGACGAAGAACACTTGAACAACTACAAAATAACAAACGACGTAAACAGACCTGAACATGTGAACTTACAGACAACGAAGAACGCAATGAACAAACTAACAAACGAAACAGTCCCGTGTGGCACAAACACTGACACAGGAACAATCACCCACAAACAAACAGTGAGAACAGCCTACCTAAATATGGTTCTCAATCAGAGGAAACGTAAAACACATGCCCCTGATTGAGAACCATATCAGGCTAATACATTGAACTCAACATAGAAACACATAACATAGAATGCCCACCCAACTCACGCCCTGACCATACTAAACAAAGACAAAATAAAGGAAATAACGTCAGGAACGTGACAGCTATACACATACTGTCCATACTGTCTATACACACCATTTTCATACATACAGTGCATTCAGGAAGTATTATGAGGTATTGTGTGTAGATTGGAGAGGGGAAAAATCAATTTTAGAATGAAGCTGTAACCCAGAAAACCCGCCTCAGTCTCCTGAAAAGCTAACCATGGGATAGAGTTTAAATTACACACCAGAATGGCTTTCCAACAGATGTGTTCCTGAGTGCTCTAGTCTCAGTCCTGACTTACATTTACTTGAAAATCAGAGACAAGGTTAAAATATTGCTGTCCGTTATTTATTCCCAACCAAATGTACTGACAATTGAGGAATCTTAGCAACAACAATGGACAACGAGTATGTTGCCCTAAGAGTTGAACAAAGTTGGTCCTGTAGAATATTATTCAAAATTATGCACATCTGTAATGGCTGCCAAAGGTACGCAATCAAGACATCTTAGGTGATTTTGTGGAGTTGCTTGTGTAGAACTGTGGGGGGAAAAAAATCGAATGTAATCACTATTTAGATTACATTTTAAGGCAGCCAAATGTGAAGGCTGTGCAAGTGGTGTTTCGATTTTCACTAGGCACTGTAAATAACCCCTCCAACCAGCCAACCAACCAACCAACCAACCAAACACACACACACACACATATGCACTGTCCCGCAGATTATTACTTTGTTGAAAGGATAAGAACACCCCTTCTTCTCCTTGCCAGTCAATCAGCCTCTT
Source organism: Salvelinus fontinalis (assembly GCF_029448725.1). Taxonomy (NCBI): domain Eukaryota; kingdom Metazoa; phylum Chordata; class Actinopteri; order Salmoniformes; family Salmonidae; genus Salvelinus; species Salvelinus fontinalis. The sequence goes on from NC_074696.1 coordinate 11,431,469, forward strand.
TCTCAATCCATCTCTACCCCGTCTCTATCTCTCTTCTCTTTCTCCACCCGTCCTCCTCCTTCTCTGCCCCCCCCCCCCCCCCTCGCTCCAGGAGCCTGAGTGTGCAGTGCATTCATCAATCTTCCCCCATTCCCCCTCTCCTCCACCCGTCTTCCTCCCTTATCTCTCCCTCTCTCTCTCCTCAGTCTTCTCTCACTATAGCTCACGCTGAGGAAATGCTCTCTCTCTCCCTTTCTCTCCCTTTCTCTCTCTATAGCTCCCTTTCTCTCTTTTCTCTCTCTCTCTCTTTCTCACCCTCTCAGGAAGTGTGTGATCCCAGCAGGCACTACCTTCCAGCTGAGAGGCAGAGGGAGTGAGATACATGAGGTAGAGAGGGGTGAAGAGGCAGGGGAGAGAAAGAGGAGAGAGGGAGGAAGAGAAGGAGTGGGAGAGAAAGGAAAAACTATTCATCATTACAACTCCTAGAACAGAACCTTTAACTGTTTTGTTAATGAGGAGCAGAACCTTTAACTGTTGTGTTAATGAGGAGCAGAACCTTTAACTTTTGTGTTAATGAGGAACAGAACCTTTAACTGTTGTGTTAATGAGGAGCAGAACCTTTAACTGTTGTGTTAATGAGGAGCAGAACCTTTAACTGTTGTGTTAATGAGGAGCAGAACCTTTAACTGGTGTGTTAATGAGGAGCAGAACCTTTAACTGTTTTGTTAATGAGGAGCAGAACCTTTAACTGGTGTGTTAATGAGGAGCAGAACCTTTAACTGTTGTGTTAATGAGGAGCAGAACCTTTAACTGTTGTGTTAATGAGGAGCAGAACCTTTAACTGTTGTGTTAATGACGAGCAGAACCTTTAACTGTTGTGTTAATGAGGAGCAGAACCTTTAACTGTTGTGTTAATGAGGAGCAGAACCTTTAACTGTTTTGTTAATGAGGAGCAGAACCTTTAACTGTTGTGTTAATGAGGAGCAGAACCTTTAACTGTTTTGTTAATGAGGAGCAGAACCTTTAACTGTTTTGTTAATGAGGAGCAGAACCTTTAACTGTTTTGTTAATGAGGAGCAGAACCTTTAACTGTTGTGTTAATGAGGAGCAGAACCTTTAACTGTTGTGTTGTTGAGGAGCAGAACCTTTAACTGGTGTGTTAATGAGGAGCAGAACCTTTAACTGGTGTGTTAATGAGGAGCAGAACCTTTAACTGTTGTGTTAATGAGGAGCAGAACCTTTAACTGTTGTGTTAATGAGGAGCAGAACCTTTAACTGTTGTGTTAATGAGTAGCAGAACCTTTAACTGTTGTGTTAATGAGGAGCAGAACCTTTAACTGTTGTGTTAATGAGGAGCAGAACCTTTAACTGTTGTGTTAATGAGGAGCAGAACCTTTAACTGTTGTGTTAATGAGGAGCAGAACCTTTAACTGTTGTGTTAATGAGTAGCAGAACCTTTAACTGTTTTGTTAATGAGGAGCAGAACCTTTAACTGTTTTGTTAATGAGGAGCAGAACCTTTAACTGTTGTGTTAATGAGGAGCAGAACCTTTAACTGTTGTGTTAATGAGGAGCAGAACCTTTAACTGTTGTGTTAATGAGGAGCAGAACCTTTAACTGTTTTGTTAATGAGGAGCAGAACCTTTAACTGTTGTGTTAATGAGGAGCAGAACCTTTAACTGTTGTGTTAATGAGGAGCAGAACCTTTAACTGTTGTGTTAATGAGGAGCAGAACCTTTAACTGTTGTGTTAATGAGGAGCAGAACCTTTAACTGGTGTGTTAATGAGGAGCAGAACCTTTAACTGTTGTGTTAATGAGGAGCAGAACCTTTAACTGGTGTGTTAATGAGGAGCAGAACCTTTAACTGTTTTGTTAATGAGGAGCAGAACCTTTAACTGTTTTGTTAATGAGGAGCAGAACCTTTAACTGTTGTGTTAATGAGGAGCAGAACCTTTAACTGTTGTGTTAATGAGGAGCAGAACCTTTAACTGTTTTGTTAATGAGGAGCAGAACCTTTAACTGTTGTGTTAATGAGGAGCAGAACCTTTAACTGTTGTGTTGTTGAGGAGCAGAACCTTTAACTGTTGTGTTAATGAGGAGCAGAACCTTTAACTGGTGTGTTGTTGAGGAGCAGAACCTTTAACTGTTGTGTTAATGAGGAGCAGAACCTTTAACTGGTGTGTTGTTGAGGAGCAGAACCTTTAACTGTTGTGTTAATGAGGAGCAGAACCTTTAACTGTTGTGTTAATGAGGAGCAGAACCTTTAACTGTTGTGTTAATGAGGAGCAGAACCTTTAACTGTTGTGTTAATGTGGAGCAGAACCTTTAACTGTTGTGTTAATGTGGAGCAGAACCTTTAACTGTTGTGTTAATGATGAGCAGAACCTTTAACTGTTGTGTTAATGAGGAGCAGAACCTTTAACTGTTGTGTTAATGAGGAGCAGAACCTTTAACTGTTGTGTTAATGTGGAGCAGAACCTTTAACTGTTGTGTTAATGTGGAGCAGAACCTTTAACTGTTGTGTTAATGAGGAGCAGAACCTTTAACTGTTGTGTTAATGAGGAGCAGAACCTTTAACTGTTGTGTTAATGTGGAGCAGAACCTTTAACTGTTGTGTTAATGAGGAGCAGAACCTTTAACTGTTGTGTTAATGAGGAGCAGAACCTTTAACTGGTGTGTTAATGAGGAGCAGAACCTTTAACTGTTGTGTTAATGAGGAGCAGAACCTTTAACTGGTGTGTTAATGAGGAGCAGAACCTTTAACTGTTGTGTTAATGAGTAGCAGAACCTTTAACTGTTTTGTTAATGAGGAGCAGAACCTTTAACTGTTGTGTTAATGAGGAGCAGAACCTTTAACTGTTGTGTTAATGAGGAGCAGAACCTTTAACTGTTGTGTTGTTGAGGAGCAGAACCTTTAACTGTTGTGTTAATGAGGAGCAGAACCTTTAACTGTTGTGTTAATGAGGAACAGAACCTTTAACTGTTGTGTTAATGAGGAGCAGAACCTTTAACTGTTGTGTTGTTGAGGAGCAGAACCTTTAACTGTTGTGTTAATGAGGAGCAGAACCTTTAACTGTTGTGTTGTTGAGGAGCAGAACCTTTAACTGTTGTGTTAATGTGGAGCAGAACCTTTAACTGTTGTGTTGTTGAGGAGCAGAACCTTTAACTGTTGTGTTAATGAGGAGCAGAACCTTTAACTGTTGTGTTAATGAGGAACAGAACCTTTAACTGTTGTGTTAATGAGGAGCAGAACCTTTAACTGTTGTGTTAATGAGGAGCAGAACCTTTAACTGTTGTGTTAATGAGGAGCAGAACCTTTAACTGTTGTGTTAATGAGGAGCAGAACCTTTAACTGTTGTGTTAATGAGGAGCAGAACCTTTAACTGTTGTGTTAATGAGGAGCAGAACCTTTAACTGTTGTGTTAATGAGGAGCAGAACCTTTAACTGTTGTGTTAATGAGGAGCAGAACCTTTAACTGTTGTGTTAATGAGGAGCAGAACCTTTAACTGTTGTGTTAATGAGGAGCAGAACCTTTAACTGTTGTGTTAATGAGGAGCAGAACCTTTAACTGTTGTGTTAATGAGGAGCAGAACCTTTAACTGTTGTGTTAATGAGGAGCAGAACCTTTAACTGGTGTGTTAATGAGGAGCAGAACCTTTAACTGTTGTGTTAATGAGGAGCAGAACCTTTAACTGTTGTGTTAATGAGGAGCAGAACCTTTAACTGTTGTGTTAATGAGGAGCAGAACCTTTAACTGTTTTGTTAATGAGGAGCAGAACCTTTAACTGGTGTGTTAATGAGGAGCAGAACCTTTAACTGTTTTGTTAATGAGGAGCAGAACCTTTAACTGTTGTGTTGTTGAGGAGCAGAACCTTTAACTGGTGTGTTAATGAGGAGCAGAACCTTTAACTGTTTTGTTAATGAGGAGCAGAACCTTTAACTGTTGTGTTAATGAGGAGCAGAACCTTTAACTGTTTTGTTAATGAGGAGCAGAACCTTTAACTGTTGTGTTAATGAGGAGCAGAACCTTTAACTGTTTTGTTAATGAGGAGCAGAACCTTTAACTGGTGTGTTAATGAGGAGCAGAACCTTTAACTGTTTTGTTAATGAGGAGCAGAACCTTTAACTGTTGTGTTGTTGAGGAGCAGAACCTTTAACTGGTGTGTTAATGAGGAGCAGAACCTTTAACTGTTTTGTTAATGAGGAGCAGAACCTTTAACTGTTGTGTTAATGAGGAGCAGAACCTTTAACTGTTGTGTTAATGAGGAGCAGAACCTTTAACTGTTGTGTTAATGAGGAGCAGAACCTTTAACTGTTGTGTTAATGAGGAGCAGAACCTTTAACTGTTGTGTTAATGAGGAGCAGAACCTTTAACTGTTGTGTTAATGAGGAGCAGAACCTTTAACTGGTGTGTTAATGAGGAGCAGAACCTTTAACTGTTGTGTTAATGAGGAGCAGAACCTTTAACTGTTGTGTTAATGAGGAGCAGAACCTTTAACTGTTGTGTTAATGAGGAGCAGAACCTTTAACTGTTGTGTTAATGAGGAGCAGAACCTTTAACTGTTGTGTTAATGAGGAGCAGAACCTTTAACTGTTGTGTTAATGAGGAGCAGAACCTTTAACTGTTGTGTTAATGAGGAGCAGAACCTTTAACTGTTGTGTTAATGAGGAGCAGAACCTTTAACTGTTGTGTTAATGAGGAGCAGAACCTTTAACTGTTGTGTTAATGAGGAGCAGAACCTTTAACTGTTGTGTTAATGAGGAGCAGAACCTTTAACTGTTGTGTTAATGAGGAGCAGAACCTTTAACTGTTGTGTTAATGAGGAGCAGAACCTTTAACTGTTGTGTTAATGAGGAGCAGAACCTTTAACTGTTGTGTTAATGAGGAGCAGAACCTTTAACTGTTGTGTTAATGAGGAGCAGAACCTTTAACTGTTGTGTTAATGAGGAGCAGAACCTTTAACTGTTGTGTTAATGAGGAGCAGAACCTTTAACTGTTGTGTTAATGAGGAGCAGAACCTTTAACTGTTGTGTTAATGAGGAGCAGAACCTTTAACTGTTGTGTTAATGAGGAGCAGAACCTTTAACTGTTGTGTTAATGAGGAGCAGAACCTTTAACTGTTGTGTTAATGAGGAGCAGAACCTTTAACTGTTGTGTTAATGAGGAGCAGAACCTTTAACTGTTGTGTTAATGAGGAGCAGAACCTTTAACTGTTGTGTTAATGAGGAGCAGAACCTTTAACTGTTGTGTTAATGAGGAGCAGAACCTTTAACTGTTGTGTTAATGAGGAGCAGAACCTTTAACTGTTGTGTTAATGAGGAGCAGAACCTTTAACTGTTGTGTTAATGAGGAGCAGAACCTTTAACTGTTGTGTTAATGAGGAGCAGAACCTTTAACTGTTGTGTTAATGAGGAGCAGAACCTTTAACTGTTGTGTTAATGAGGAGCAGAACCTTTAACTGTTGTGTTAATGAGGAGCAGAACCTTTAACTGTTGTGTTAATGAGGAGCAGAACCTTTAACTGTTGTGTTAATGAGGAGCAGAACCTTTAACTGTTGTGTTAATGAGGAGCAGAACCTTTAACTGTTGTGTTAATGAGGAGCAGAACCTTTAACTGTTGTGTTAATGAGGAGCAGAACCTTTAACTGTTGTGTTAATGAGGAGCAGAACCTTTAACTGTTGTGTTAATGAGGAGCAGAACCTTTAACTGTTGTGTTAATGAGGAGCAGAACCTTTAACTGTTGTGTTAATGAGGAGCAGAACCTTTAACTGTTGTGTTAATGAGGAGCAGAACCTTTAACTGTTGTGTTAATGAGGAGCAGAACCTTTAACTGTTGTGTTAATGAGGAGCAGAACCTTTAACTGTTGTGTTAATGAGGAGCAGAACCTTTAACTGTTGTGTTAATGAGGAGCAGAACCTTTAACTGTTGTGTTAATGAGGAGCAGAACCTTTAACTGTTGTGTTAATGAGGAGCAGAACCTTTAACTGTTGTGTTAATGAGGAGCAGAACCTTTAACTGTTGTGTTAATGAGGAGCAGAACCTTTAACTGTTGTGTTAATGAGGAGCAGAACCTTTAACTGTTGTGTTAATGAGGAGCAGAACCTTTAACTGTTGTGTTAATGAGGAGCAGAACCTTTAACTGTTGTGTTAATGAGGAGCAGAACCTTTAACTGTTGTGTTAATGAGGAGCAGAACCTTTAACTGTTGTGTTAATGAGGAGCAGAACCTTTAACTGTTGTGTTAATGAGGAGCAGAACCTTTAACTGTTGTGTTAATGAGGAGCAGAACCTTTAACTGTTGTGTTAATGAGGAGCAGAACCTTTAACTGTTGTGTTAATGAGGAGCAGAACCTTTAACTGTTGTGTTAATGAGGAGCAGAACCTTTAACTGTTGTGTTAATGAGGAGCAGAACCTTTAACTGTTGTGTTAATGAGGAGCAGAACCTTTAACTGTTGTGTTAATGAGGAGCAGAACCTTTAACTGTTGTGTTAATGAGGAGCAGAACCTTTAACTGTTGTGTTAATGAGGAGCAGAACCTTTAACTGTTGTGTTAATGAGGAGCAGAACCTTTAACTGTTGTGTTAATGAGGAGCAGAACCTTTAACTGTTGTGTTAATGAGGAGCAGAACCTTTAACTGTTGTGTTAATGAGGAGCAGAACCTTTAACTGTTGTGTTAATGAGGAGCAGAACCTTTAACTGTTGTGTTAATGAGGAGCAGAACCTTTAACTGTTGTGTTAATGAGGAGCAGAACCTTTAACTGTTGTGTTAATGAGGAGCAGAACCTTTAACTGTTGTGTTAATGAGGAGCAGAACCTTTAACTGTTGTGTTAATGAGGAGCAGAACCTTTAACTGTTGTGTTAATGAGGAGCAGAACCTTTAACTGTTGTGTTAATGAGGAGCAGAACCTTTAACTGTTGTGTTAATGAGGAGCAGAACCTTTAACTGTTGTGTTAATGAGGAGCAGAACCTTTAACTGTTGTGTTAATGAGGAGCAGAACCTTTAACTGTTGTGTTAATGAGGAGCAGAACCTTTAACTGTTGTGTTAATGAGGAGCAGAACCTTTAACTGTTGTGTTAATGAGGAGCAGAACCTTTAACTGTTGTGTTAATGAGGAGCAGAACCTTTAACTGTTGTGTTAATGAGGAGCAGAACCTTTAACTGTTGTGTTAATGAGGAGCAGAACCTTTAACTGTTGTGTTAATGAGGAGCAGAACCTTTAACTGTTGTGTTAATGAGGAGCAGAACCTTTAACTGTTGTGTTAATGAGGAGCAGAACCTTTAACTGTTGTGTTAATGAGGAGCAGAACCTTTAACTGTTGTGTTAATGAGGAGCAGAACCTTTAACTGTTGTGTTAATGAGGAGCAGAACCTTTAACTGTTGTGTTAATGAGGAGCAGAACCTTTAACTGTTGTGTTAATGAGGAGCAGAACCTTTAACTGTTGTGTTAATGAGGAGCAGAACCTTTAACTGTTGTGTTAATGAGGAGCAGAACCTTTAACTGTTGTGTTAATGAGGAGCAGAACCTTTAACTGTTGTGTTAATGAGGAGCAGAACCTTTAACTGTTGTGTTAATGAGGAGCAGAACCTTTAACTGTTGTGTTAATGAGGAGCAGAACCTTTAACTGTTGTGTTAATGAGGAGCAGAACCTTTAACTGTTGTGTTAATGAGGAGCAGAACCTTTAACTGTTGTGTTAATGAGGAGCAGAACCTTTAACTGTTGTGTTAATGAGGAGCAGAACCTTTAACTGTTGTGTTAATGAGGAGCAGAACCTTTAACTGTTGTGTTAATGAGGAGCAGAACCTTTAACTGTTGTGTTAATGAGGAGCAGAACCTTTAACTGTTGTGTTAATGAGGAGCAGAACCTTTAACTGTTGTGTTAATGAGGAGCAGAACCTTTAACTGTTGTGTTAATGAGGAGCAGAACCTTTAACTGTTGTGTTAATGAGGAGCAGAACCTTTAACTGTTGTGTTAATGAGGAGCAGAACCTTTAACTGTTGTGTTAATGAGGAGCAGAACCTTTAACTGTTGTGTTAATGAGGAGCAGAACCTTTAACTGTTGTGTTAATGAGGAGCAGAACCTTTAACTGTTGTGTTAATGAGGAGCAGAACCTTTAACTGTTGTGTTAATGAGGAGCAGAACCTTTAACTGTTGTGTTAATGAGGAGCAGAACCTTTAACTGTTGTGTTAATGAGGAGCAGAACCTTTAACTGTTGTGTTAATGAGGAGCAGAACCTTTAACTGTTGTGTTAATGAGGAGCAGAACCTTTAACTGTTGTGTTAATGAGGAGCAGAACCTTTAACTGTTGTGTTAATGAGGAGCAGAACCTTTAACTGTTGTGTTAATGAGGAGCAGAACCTTTAACTGTTGTGTTAATGAGGAGCAGAACCTTTAACTGTTGTGTTAATGAGGAGCAGAACCTTTAACTGTTGTGTTAATGAGGAGCAGAACCTTTAACTGTTGTGTTAATGAGGAGCAGAACCTTTAACTGTTGTGTTAATGAGGAGCAGAACCTTTAACTGTTGTGTTAATGAGGAGCAGAACCTTTAACTGTTGTGTTAATGAGGAGCAGAACCTTTAACTGTTGTGTTAATGAGGAGCAGAACCTTTAACTGTTGTGTTAATGAGGAGCAGAACCTTTAACTGTTGTGTTAATGAGGAGCAGAACCTTTAACTGTTGTGTTAATGAGGAGCAGAACCTTTAACTGTTGTGTTAATGAGGAGCAGAACCTTTAACTGTTGTGTTAATGAGGAGCAGAACCTTTAACTGTTGTGTTAATGAGGAGCAGAACCTTTAACTGTTGTGTTAATGAGGAGCAGAACCTTTAACTGTTGTGTTAATGAGGAGCAGAACCTTTAACTGTTGTGTTAATGAGGAGCAGAACCTTTAACTGTTGTGTTAATGAGGAGCAGAACCTTTAACTGTTGTGTTAATGAGGAGCAGAACCTTTAACTGTTGTGTTAATGAGGAGCAGAACCTTTAACTGTTGTGTTAATGAGGAGCAGAACCTTTAACTGTTGTGTTAATGAGGAGCAGAACCTTTAACTGTTGTGTTAATGAGGAGCAGAACCTTTAACTGTTGTGTTAATGAGGAGCAGAACCTTTAACTGTTGTGTTAATGAGGAGCAGAACCTTTAACTGTTGTGTTAATGAGGAGCAGAACCTTTAACTGTTGTGTTAATGAGGAGCAGAACCTTTAACTGTTGTGTTAATGAGGAGCAGAACCTTTAACTGTTGTGTTAATGAGGAGCAGAACCTTTAACTGTTGTGTTAATGAGGAGCAGAACCTTTAACTGTTGTGTTAATGAGGAGCAGAACCTTTAACTGTTGTGTTAATGAGGAGCAGAACCTTTAACTGTTGTGTTAATGAGGAGCAGAACCTTTAACTGTTGTGTTAATGAGGAGCAGAACCTTTAACTGTTGTGTTAATGAGGAGCAGAACCTTTAACTGTTGTGTTAATGAGGAGCAGAACCTTTAACTGTTGTGTTAATGAGGAGCAGAACCTTTAACTGTTGTGTTAATGAGGAGCAGAACCTTTAACTGTTGTGTTAATGAGGAGCAGAACCTTTAACTGTTGTGTTAATGAGGAGCAGAACCTTTAACTGTTGTGTTAATGAGGAGCAGAACCTTTAACTGTTGTGTTAATGAGGAGCAGAACCTTTAACTGTTGTGTTAATGAGGAGCAGAACCTTTAACTGTTGTGTTAATGAGGAGCAGAACCTTTAACTGTTGTGTTAATGAGGAGCAGAACCTTTAACTGTTGTGTTAATGAGGAGCAGAACCTTTAACTGTTGTGTTAATGAGGAGCAGAACCTTTAACTGTTGTGTTAATGAGGAGCAGAACCTTTAACTGTTGTGTTAATGAGGAGCAGAACCTTTAACTGTTGTGTTAATGAGGAGCAGAACCTTTAACTGTTGTGTTAATGAGGAGCAGAACCTTTAACTGTTGTGTTAATGAGGAGCAGAACCTTTAACTGTTGTGTTAATGAGGAGCAGAACCTTTAACTGTTGTGTTAATGAGGAGCAGAACCTTTAACTGTTGTGTTAATGAGGAGCAGAACCTTTAACTGTTGTGTTAATGAGGAGCAGAACCTTTAACTGTTGTGTTAATGAGGAGCAGAACCTTTAACTGTTGTGTTAATGAGGAGCAGAACCTTTAACTGTTGTGTTAATGAGGAGCAGAACCTTTAACTGTTGTGTTAATGAGGAGCAGAACCTTTAACTGTTGTGTTAATGAGGAGCAGAACCTTTAACTGTTGTGTTAATGAGGAGCAGAACCTTTAACTGTTGTGTTAATGAGGAGCAGAACCTTTAACTGTTGTGTTAATGAGGAGCAGAACCTTTAACTGTTGTGTTAATGAGGAGCAGAACCTTTAACTGTTGTGTTAATGAGGAGCAGAACCTTTAACTGTTGTGTTAATGAGGAGCAGAACCTTTAACTGTTGTGTTAATGAGGAGCAGAACCTTTAACTGTTGTGTTAATGAGGAGCAGAACCTTTAACTGTTGTGTTAATGAGGAGCAGAACCTTTAACTGTTGTGTTAATGAGGAGCAGAACCTTTAACTGTTGTGTTAATGAGGAGCAGAACCTTTAACTGTTGTGTTAATGAGGAGCAGAACCTTTAACTGTTGTGTTAATGAGGAGCAGAACCTTTAACTGTTGTGTTAATGAGGAGCAGAACCTTTAACTGTTGTGTTAATGAGGAGCAGAACCTTTAACTGTTGTGTTAATGAGGAGCAGAACCTTTAACTGTTGTGTTAATGAGGAGCAGAACCTTTAACTGTTGTGTTAATGAGGAGCAGAACCTTTAACTGTTGTGTTAATGAGGAGCAGAACCTTTAACTGTTGTGTTAATGAGGAGCAGAACCTTTAACTGTTGTGTTAATGAGGAGCAGAACCTTTAACTGTTGTGTTAATGAGGAGCAGAACCTTTAACTGTTGTGTTAATGAGGAGCAGAACCTTTAACTGTTGTGTTAATGAGGAGCAGAACCTTTAACTGTTGTGTTAATGAGGAGCAGAACCTTTAACTGTTGTGTTAATGAGGAGCAGAACCTTTAACTGTTGTGTTAATGAGGAGCAGAACCTTTAACTGTTGTGTTAATGAGGAGCAGAACCTTTAACTGTTGTGTTAATGAGGAGCAGAACCTTTAACTGTTGTGTTAATGAGGAGCAGAACCTTTAACTGTTGTGTTAATGAGGAGCAGAACCTTTAACTGTTGTGTTAATGAGGAGCAGAACCTTTAACTGTTGTGTTAATGAGGAGCAGAACCTTTAACTGTTGTGTTAATGAGGAGCAGAACCTTTAACTGTTGTGTTAATGAGGAGCAGAACCTTTAACTGTTGTGTTAATGAGGAGCAGAACCTTTAACTGTTGTGTTAATGAGGAGCAGAACCTTTAACTGTTGTGTTAATGAGGAGCAGAACCTTTAACTGTTGTGTTAATGAGGAGCAGAACCTTTAACTGTTGTGTTAATGAGGAGCAGAACCTTTAACTGTTGTGTTAATGAGGAGCAGAACCTTTAACTGTTGTGTTAATGAGGAGCAGAACCTTTAACTGTTGTGTTAATGAGGAGCAGAACCTTTAACTGTTGTGTTAATGAGGAGCAGAACCTTTAACTGTTGTGTTAATGAGGAGCAGAACCTTTAACTGTTGTGTTAATGAGGAGCAGAACCTTTAACTGTTGTGTTAATGAGGAGCAGAACCTTTAACTGTTGTGTTAATGAGGAGCAGAACCTTTAACTGTTGTGTTAATGAGGAGCAGAACCTTTAACTGTTGTGTTAATGAGGAGCAGAACCTTTAACTGTTGTGTTAATGAGGAGCAGAACCTTTAACTGTTGTGTTAATGAGGAGCAGAACCTTTAACTGTTGTGTTAATGAGGAGCAGAACCTTTAACTGTTGTGTTAATGAGGAGCAGAACCTTTAACTGTTGTGTTAATGAGGAGCAGAACCTTTAACTGTTGTGTTAATGAGGAGCAGAACCTTTAACTGTTGTGTTAATGAGGAGCAGAACCTTTAACTGTTGTGTTAATGAGGAGCAGAACCTTTAACTGTTGTGTTAATGAGGAGCAGAACCTTTAACTGTTGTGTTAATGAGGAGCAGAACCTTTAACTGTTGTGTTAATGAGGAGCAGAACCTTTAACTGTTGTGTTAATGAGGAGCAGAACCTTTAACTGTTGTGTTAATGAGGAGCAGAACCTTTAACTGTTGTGTTAATGAGGAGCAGAACCTTTAACTGTTGTGTTAATGAGGAGCAGAACCTTTAACTGTTGTGTTAATGAGGAGCAGAACCTTTAACTGTTGTGTTAATGAGGAGCAGAACCTTTAACTGTTGTGTTAATGAGGAGCAGAACCTTTAACTGTTGTGTTAATGAGGAGCAGAACCTTTAACTGTTGTGTTAATGAGGAGCAGAACCTTTAACTGTTGTGTTAATGAGGAGCAGAACCTTTAACTGTTGTGTTAATGAGGAGCAGAACCTTTAACTGTTGTGTTAATGAGGAGCAGAACCTTTAACTGTTGTGTTAATGAGGAGCAGAACCTTTAACTGTTGTGTTAATGAGGAGCAGAACCTTTAACTGTTGTGTTAATGAGGAGCAGAACCTTTAACTGTTGTGTTAATGAGGAGCAGAACCTTTAACTGTTGTGTTAATGAGGAGCAGAACCTTTAACTGTTGTGTTAATGAGGAGCAGAACCTTTAACTGTTGTGTTAATGAGGAGCAGAACCTTTAACTGTTGTGTTAATGAGGAGCAGAACCTTTAACTGTTGTGTTAATGAGGAGCAGAACCTTTAACTGTTGTGTTAATGAGGAGCAGAACCTTTAACTGTTGTGTTAATGAGGAGCAGAACCTTTAACTGTTGTGTTAATGAGGAGCAGAACCTTTAACTGTTGTGTTAATGAGGAGCAGAACCTTTAACTGTTGTGTTAATGAGGAGCAGAACCTTTAACTGTTGTGTTAATGAGGAGCAGAACCTTTAACTGTTGTGTTAATGAGGAGCAGAACCTTTAACTGTTGTGTTAATGAGGAGCAGAACCTTTAACTGTTGTGTTAATGAGGAGCAGAACCTTTAACTGTTGTGTTAATGAGGAGCAGAACCTTTAACTGTTGTGTTAATGAGGAGCAGAACCTTTAACTGTTGTGTTAATGAGGAGCAGAACCTTTAACTGTTGTGTTAATGAGGAGCAGAACCTTTAACTGTTGTGTTAATGAGGAGCAGAACCTTTAACTGTTGTGTTAATGAGGAGCAGAACCTTTAACTGTTGTGTTAATGAGGAGCAGAACCTTTAACTGTTGTGTTAATGAGGAGCAGAACCTTTAACTGTTGTGTTAATGAGGAGCAGAACCTTTAACTGTTGTGTTAATGAGGAGCAGAACCTTTAACTGTTGTGTTAATGAGGAGCAGAACCTTTAACTGTTGTGTTAATGAGGAGCAGAACCTTTAACTGTTGTGTTAATGAGGAGCAGAACCTTTAACTGTTGTGTTGTTGAGGAGCAGAACCTTTAACTGTTGTGTTAATGAGGAGCAGAACCTTTAACTGTTGTGTTAATGAGGAGCAGAACCTTTAACTGTTGTGTTAATGAGGAGCAGAACCTTTAACTGTTGTGTTAATGAGGAGCAGAACCTTTAACTGTTGTGTTAATGAGGAGCAGAACCTTTAACTGTTGTGTTAATGAGGAGCAGAACCTTTAACTGTTGTGTTAATGAGGAGCAGAACCTTTAACTGTTGTGTTAATGAGGAGCAGAACCTTTAACTGTTGTGTTAATGAGGAGCAGAACCTTTAACTGTTGTGTTAATGAGGAGCAGAACCTTTAACTGTTGTGTTAATGAGGAGCAGAACCTTTAACTGTTGTGTTAATGAGGAGCAGAACCTTTAACTGTTGTGTTAATGAGGAGCAGAACCTTTAACTGTTGTGTTAATGAGGAGCAGAACCTTTAACTGTTGTGTTAATGAGGAGCAGAACCTTTAACTGTTGTGTTAATGAGGAGCAGAACCTTTAACTGTTGTGTTAATGAGGAGCAGAACCTTTAACTGTTTTGTTAATGAGGAGCAGAACCTTTAACTGTTGTGTTAATGAGGAGCAGAACCTTTAACTGTTGTGTTGTTGAGGAGCAGAACCTTTAACTGTTGTGTTAATGAGGAGCAGAACCTTTAACTGTTGTGTTAATGAGGAGCAGAACCTTTAACTGTTGTGTTAATGAGGAGCAGAACCTTTAACTGTTGTGTTAATGAGGAGCAGAACCTTTAACTGTTGTGTTAATGAGGAGCAGAACCTTTAACTGTTGTGTTAATGAGGAGCAGAACCTTTAACTGTTGTGTTAATGAGGAGCAGAACCTTTAACTGTTGTGTTAATGAGGAGCAGAACCTTTAACTGTTGTGTTAATGAGGAGCAGAACCTTTAACTGTTGTGTTGTTGAGGAGCAGAACCTTTAACTGGTGTGTTAATGAGGAGCAGAACCTTTAACTGTTTTGTTAATGAGGAGCAGAACCTTTAACTGTTGTGTTAATGAGGAGCAGAACCTTTAACTGTTGTGTTGTTGAGGAGCAGAACCTTTAACTGGTGTGTTAATGAGGAGCAGAACCTTTAACTGGTGTGTTAATGAGGAGCAGAACCTTTAACTGTTGTGTTAATGAGGAGCAGAACCTTTAACTGTTGTGTTAATGAGGAGCAGAACCTTTAACTGTTGTGTTAATGAGGAGCAGAACCTTTAACTGTTGTGTTAATGAGGAGCAGAACCTTTAACTGTTGTGTTAATGAGGAGCAGAACCTTTAACTGTTGTGTTAATGAGGAACAGAACCTTTAACTGTTGTGTTAATGAGGAGCAGAACCTTTAACTGTTGTGTTGTTGAGGAGCAGAACCTTTAACTGTTGTGTTAATGAGGAGCAGAACCTTTAACTGTTGTGTTGTTGAGGAGCAGAACCTTTAACTGTTGTGTTAATGTGGAGCAGAACCTTTAACTGTTGTGTTGTTGAGGAGCAGAACCTTTAACTGTTGTGTTAATGAGGAGCAGAACCTTTAACTGTTGTGTTAATGAGGAACAGAACCTTTAACTGTTGTGTTAATGAGGAGCAGAACCTTTAACTGTTGTGTTAATGAGGAGCAGAACCTTTAACTGTTTTGTTAATGAGGAGCAGAACCTTTAAC
>NC_074696.1:11451611-11469111 GCF_029448725.1 Salvelinus fontinalis
TAACTGGACTAGAACCAGTACTAGAACCAGAACTAGAAATAACTGGACTAGAACCAGAACTAGAACTAGACATAACTGGACTAGAACCAGAACTAGACATAACTGGACTAGAACCAGTACCAGAACCAGTACTAGAACCAGAACTAGACTAGAACCAGTACTAGAACCAGACATAACTGGACTAGGGTGTGTGACACACTCACACACACACACACACACACACACACACACACACACACACACACACACACACACACACACACACACACACACACACACACGAGGAAGGGTACATACATGGAGCAGTCCAGGACAAACACTCAACGTACAGGTTTCTGTATAGATGTGTGTGTGTTGACTGCTGACCTGGCCTATGAGGACAGCGAGAACATCAGTGGTGATACAAGGCTGTTTCTATGACTACCACCACCGAGCACACAGGTACACAATAGGTCTACGCTATTATATATCCTGCAATGGTACACACCTACACACACACCTACACACCTACCTACATACACACACCTGCGCAAATACAGACATACATACCCACACCCACACAGAAGTACATACCCACACCCACACAGACGTACATACCCACACCCACACAGACGTACATACCCACACCCACACAGACGTACATACCCACACCCACACAGACATACATACCCACACCCACACAGACGTACATACCCACACCCACACAGAAGTACATACCCACACCCACACAGAAGTACATACCCACACCCACACAGACGTACATACCCACACCCACACAGACGTACATACCCACACCCATACAGACATACATACCCACACCCACACAGACGTACATACCCACACCCACACAGACGTACATACCCACACCCACACAGACGTACATACCCACACCCACACAGACATACATACCCACACCCACACAGACGTACATACCCACACCCACACAGACGTACATACCCACACCCACACAGACGTACATACCCACACCCACATAGACGTACAGACGTACATACCCACACCCACACAGACGTACATACCCACACCCACACAGACGTACATACCCACACCCACACAGAAGTACAGACGTACATACCCACACCCACACAGACGTACATACCCACACCCACACAGACGTACATACCCACACCCACACAGACGTACATACCCACACCCACACAGAAGTACAGACGTACATACCCACACCCACACAGACGTACATACCCACACCCACACAGACGTACATACCCACACCCACACAGAAGTACAGACGTACATACCCACACCCACACAGAAGTACATACCCACACCCATACAGACGTACATACCCACACCCACACAGACGTACATACCCACACCCACACAGACGTACATACCCACACCCACACAGACGTACATACCCACACAGAAGTACATACCCACACCCACACAGAAGTACATACCCACACCCACACAGACGTACATACCCACACCCACACAGAAGTACATACCCACACCCACACAGAAGTACATACCCACACCCATACAGACATACATACCCACACCCATACAGACATACATACCCACACCCATACAGAAGTACATACCCACACCCACACAGACGTACATACCCACACCCATACATACCCACACCCATACATACGTACATACCCACACCCACACAGACGTACATACCCACACCCACACAGACGTACATACCCACACCCATACATACGTACATACCCACACCCACACAGACGTACATACCCACACCCACACAGACGTACATACCCACACCCACACAGAAGTACATACCCACACCCACACAGACGTACATACCCACACCCACACAGACGTACATACCCACACCCACACAGACGTACATACCCACACCCACACATACCCACACCCATACAGACGTACATACCCACACCCACACAGACGTACATACCCACACCCACACAGAAGTACAGACCCACACCCACACAGACGTACATACCCACACCCACACCCATACATACCCACACCCATACAGACGTACATACCCACACCCACACAGACGTACATACCCACACCCACACAGAAGTACATACCCACACCCACACAGACGTACATACCCACACCCACACAGACGTACACACCCACACCCACACAGACGTACATACCCACACCCACACAGACGTACATACCCACACCCACACAGACGTACATACCCACACCCACACAGACGTACATACCCACACCCACACAGACGTACATACCCACACCCACACAGACGTACATACCCACACAGACGTACATACCCACACCCACACAGACGTACATACCCACACAGACGTACATACCCACACCCACACAGAAGTACATACCCACACCCACACAGACGTACATACCCACACCCACACAGACGTACATACCCACACCCATACATACCCACACACAGATGTCTCTCCCTTTAAGACATATCATTCTGTATCACGTGCACAAGTTGTGCACGTCAATAAGGGCCCTAAATAAAATAGCACTGTCAGGACACAGGTACACTGGCCCATCTTTATCTCTCTCTTATTTACCATGACGCCAAACCCGGACGACGCTGGGACAATTGTGCGCCGCCTTATGGGACTCCCAATCACGGCCGGTTGTGATACAGCCTGGAATCAAACCAGGGTCTGTAGTGACACCGAGATGCAGTGCCTTAGACTGCTGCGCTACTCGGGAGCCATACCTTTCCTGACTTCTAAGAACAGAAGTGAAAATGTTGTATGTTCTGGGAACGTTTATTTTTATGTTGCAGAGAGGTCCTGAGAATGTTTTACTCTGGTTCCAGAGAGGTCCTGAGAACGTTTTACTCCGGTTCCAGAGAGGTCCTGAGAACGTTTTACTCTGGTTCCAGAGAGGTCCTGAGAATGTTTTACTCCGGTTCCAGAGAGGTCCTGAGAACGTTTTACTCTGGTTCCAGAGAGGTCCTGAGAACGTTTTACTCTGGTTCCATAGAGGTCCTGAGAACGTTTTACTCTGGTTCCAGAGAGGTCCTGAGAACGTTTTACTCTGGTTCCAGAGAGGTCCTGAGAACGTTTTACTCTGGTTCCAGAGAGGTCCTGAGAACGTTTTACTCTGGTTCCAGAGAGGTCCTGAGAACGTTTTACTCCGGTTCCAGAGAGGTCCTGAGAACGTTTTACTCTGGTTCCAGAGAGGTCCTGAGAACGTTTTACTCTGGTTCCAGGGAGGTCCTGAGAACGTTTTACTCCGGTTCCAGGGAGGTCCTGAGAACGTTTTACTCCGGTTCCAGAGAGGTCCTGAGAACGTTTTACTCTGGTTCCAGGGAGGTCCTGAGAACGTTTTACTCCGGTTCCAGAGAGGTCCTGAGAACGTTTTACTCTGGTTCCAGAGAGGTCCTGAGAACGTTTTACTCTGGTTCCAGGGAGGTCCTGAGAACGTTTTACTCCGGTTCCAGGGAGGTCCTGAGAACGTTTTACTCTGGTTCCTTGAAAGGTTTCCTGGAAGGTTTTATTAAGGTTATTTGGAAGTTTTTGAATGACTTCCTTAAAACTTTGACTGAACGTTTCAATAAGACTACTAGCTTATTTTGGAACTCCAAGTACAAAGAGGCATTAATTATGCAGTGGGATTTGAACTTATAATTTTCTGTTATTTATCCATGGAAGTAGACCACTGCACCACCAGGATGGAAATAAAATGCTTTGTTTTTTTTACATATACAAAACAGTTAATTTTAGTTTATTCAAATAGACACAATTTCAAAGGAAACAAGCACTCAATAAAACCAGGTGAGGCCTTATTAGTGGGCGAGGCCAACACACCTGGACACACTTTACAAGATAGAGTTTTATTGATGGTGAGAACAGAATGTATATGTTTTTAAATAATATTCTTAGAACGCTCTCTGAACGTTACTTAAGTACATTTTTTATGTAAAGTTCTCAGAACCATTTGAAAACATGGTTTTTAATAGAACCATGGGTAAATGTAGGTAACATTATGCTGAAGTAATGAAATTCCCACAGAAGAAGATTGCTTTCTTAACATTCTCTGAACTACTTGTGAATGTTCCCAATGTCAAACCAGTTGTAGAGATCGTTCCTAGAACATTACCAAAATGTAAACTAAATGTAAAGTAATGAAATGACAAGAAAATTATGCTTTTTTTTTGCCAAGTTTCATAAATGTGCTGAGAATGTTCCAAAACCAAGCAACGATCGTGCACCATTCCCAGAAAGTTATGGGAAGGTTGTATGCAAGATAAACATAGGACAAGCACACACTCACCAAGCTGTAAGAAACATATGGTTCTCAGAATGGTACGTGCTAGCTGGGCTTTCTCTATCTCCAAGTAAATTAGAGTAAACATCTGTCGGAGCGCGCCCCAGGGCTCGCGCCACAGCAGCACCGGAGCACCGAATGTTCCATTGAGCTCGAGACCGATCGCGTCCATTCACGGTGAATGCAGATGAGAGACAGTCTGTCTCAGTAACGGATCTGTGTGAATGTATGGTAGACATCTTAGGTTTCACAACCAGCAGAAACAATAGCCTTAACTGTGAGCGTGCGTGTGCGTGTTTGTGATCAACATCAGTAATTAGAGGGAAGCCCACCACATCAGTGACAGACTGACCCAGCGCGAGTTATAACGGCACCGCCGAGGTTAATACAAATTCCTTCAATAAAAAAAAATGCAGCGGTGCCGCGCGCTTCTGGCAGCGGCGCTAGAACAGCCCAGTATGCAAATATGGGTTGTGTATACAGACAGACGATGCATGCGCACTCACCGGGAGAGGCTTGGTGCTGTAGCGGGTCTTCTCTCCTCTCGTCGCGTGGGTCACGAATCTATCGGTAATATCACGGCTGCCACCGCGGGCACACAGCCTTTTCCGTTCATTCCTCCAGTTAACGTCGTTGTCTGTCTGTCTCCTCTCGGTGCCTCGCACTTCTGTCTGTCTGTGTGTGTGCAGGGCTCCGACACAGAAAACCGTTTCTCTAAAAACAAGCTGGTGTACATCAACAGCAGAGACCAGAAAACGGAGAAAAATACAAAAAAAAGGAGAAGATTTGGAGAGAAGGGGAAACGGACAGGGGGGGCGGATACCCCTTCTGCATACACGCACACACAGGAACACTCCTCAAACCCTGCTAGAACGATCCCGTGGCAGACAGGCGCGGGACAGACGTTCCTGGAAGAAAACAGAGGAAAGAACCAAATATTTCGTCCGTTTCTCTCTCTCCCCGCGATATGATATCCCCCTTTCTATCTCTGTCTCTCACACTGCAATCTCGCCTCTCGTTTCTCGCCAGACGTGCCTGGCTGTCAGTCCCATCCGGGGACCCGTATTTGGCCTCGGTACTACCGATAAGTACTCTGGGAAGTGTATTTCTTTTTTATTTTATTATATCAGAACCTGTTGTCTGGGTTACGCAATGCCGATGGGGGTGGGGGTAGATAGAGTCGTCAAGAGAAAGAACTGAGATGGAGAAAGAAACAGCGAGGGAGAGAGAGATATCTACTTTACTTGCTTTGGCTATGTTAACATATGTTTCCCTTGCCAATAAAGCCCTTAAAACCTCTTAAGGATCCACCTCTTTTTTCTTTTATTCAATTTGCTCCTAAAACAACATACCCAAATCTAACTGCCTGTAGCTCAGGACCTGAAGCAAAAATATGCATATTGTTGATACCATTTGAAATGAAACACTTTGAAGTTTGTGGAAATGTGAAAGTAATGTAGGAGAATATAACACATTAGATCTGGTGAAAGATAATGCAAAGAAAAAAAACATGCATTTCTTTTGTACCATCATCTTTAAAATGCAAGAGAAAGGCCATGATGTATTATTCCAGCCCTGGTGCAATTTAGATTTTGGCCACTAGATGACAGCAGTGTATGTGCAACGTTTTAGACTGATCCAATGAACCATTGTATTTCTGTTAGAAATGTTGTATGAAGACTTCCCAAATGTGCCTAATTGGTTTATTAATACATTTTCAAGTTCATAACTGGGCACTCTCCTCAAACAATAGCATGGTATTTTTTCACTGTAATAGCTACTGTAAATTGGACAGTGCAGTTAGATTAACAAGAATTTAAGCTTTCTGCCAACATCAGATATGTCTATGTCCTGGGAAATGTTCTTGTCACTTACAACCTCATGCTAATCACATTAGCCTACGTTAACTCAACCGTTGAAATTTAGAGAGCGAGAGAGAGTAGGGCACTGAGTCAGTGCTATAATAACCGGTTGTAACCCTATGGTTATGAGGGACAGTGATGGCATAGATAAAACTGCAGACAAACTGACCTAACCACAGGAGGAACCCAATTTGTAGTAGACTGGCCACACCAGTCAAAATGTGTGTGTGTGTGTGTGTGTCTGTGTTTATGAGTATAGAAATACAAATGTGTATGGAGGCTACACTTAGAAACAATGGAATCAAGACACACAGGTATTGTGGAATAGCCTTTACCATAAACATCTGAAACAGGAGAAGGTCAGAAACAAGAGAAGGTCAGAAACAACAGAAGGTCAGAAACATCTGAAACAAGAGAAGGTCAGAAACAAGAGAAGGTCAGAAACATCTGAACCAATAGAAGGTCAGAAACAAGAGAAGGTCAGAAACAAGAGAAGGTTATAAACATCTGAAACAAGAGAAGGTCGGAAACAAGAGAAGGTCGGAAACATCTGAAACAAGAGAAGGTCAGAAACGGGAGAAGGTCAGAAACAGGAGAAGGTCAGAAACAAGAGAAGGTCAGAAACATCTGAAACAAGAGAAGGCCAGAAACAGGAGAAGGTCAGAAACAAGAGAAGGTCAGAAACACCTGAAACAAGAGAAGGTCAGAAACAGGAGAAGGTCAGAAACAAGAGAAGATCAGAAACATTTGAAACAAGAGAAGGTCAGAAACATCTGAAACAAGAGAAGGTCAGAAACAGGAGAAGGTCAGAAACAGGAGAAGGTCAGAAACAAGAGAAGGTCAGAAACATCTGAAACAAGAGAAGGTCAGAAACATCTGAAACAAGAGAAGGTCAGAAACATCTGAAACAAGAGAAGGTCAGAAACATCTGAAACAAGAGAAGGTTACAACTATCAAAAAACTGTAAAAAATGTTTTACAAAATGAAAACAGCCTATGCGGGAGGAGCCATGTATGTGTTATAGCCATGTATGTGTTATAGCCTATAGCTCGTTTTTGGGTGATTTCACATCTTGCCACTGGGGGGCAGTAATACATAAGGAGATGGGACCATAGACTTGGATAGACAACTCATCTCTGTGTCTGTGTCATGAGGGTGTCTGTGAGAACATGGGCAGCATCGTTGAGGACATCTCCATCTTGAAATAGTACATTTTGTCACGACTACAACCGGGTCATCAGGAGAGATCAGCCAATGAAGTTGGAAGTCCCACCCAGTTGACTAAATCAAAATGGCTAAAGTCCTCAATGGCGTGGCCACAGGCTTTTGGTCACTAGAGGACTCTATACAACTCCCTGGCCAGGAAATATGTTCGGTAAGGTTTAAATTATAAATCCATCCTAATTTGACTTGGATTTAAAGGATAAGCGCCTAGACTGGTGCAAGAAATATGGTGGAAGGAAACTCTCTTGCCCATGTTTATACCAATCTAATGCTTTTGTAACTTTACTAGTAGATGTAAGAAGAATCAAGTACCTTTATGTGACAGAAACAACAAATGAAGTCATGTGACATGTTTATGTAATATGAAACATGTATCATCACTGTGACTAACCCCTTCAAATGGGTCCATAAAAACAGCTGCAACAAAAGCAAAGACATAAGCAATGCAACACTTCTTCACAAATCTATCAGTGTGTGTGTGTGTGTGTCTCTGTGTCTCTGTGTCTGTGTGTCTGTGTGTCTGTGTGTCTGTGTGTCTGTGTGTGTGTGTGTGTGTGTGTGTGTGTGTGTGTGTGTGTGTGTGTGTGTGTGTGTGTGTGTGTGTGTGTCTCTGTGTCTCTGTGTCTGTGTGTCTGTGTGTCTGTGTGTCTGTGTGTGTGTGTGTGTGTGTGTGTGTGTGTGTGTGTGTGTGTGTGTGTGTGTGTGTGTGTGTCTGTGTGTGTCTGTGTGTGTGTGTGTGTGTGTGTGTGTGTGTGTGTGTGTGTGTGTCTGTGTGTGTGTGTGTGTGTGTCTGTGTGTCTGTGTGTCTGTGTGTGTGTGTGTGTGTGTGTGTGTGTGTGTGTGTGTGTGTGTGTGTGTGTGTGTGTGTGTGTGTCTGTGTGTGTGTGTGTGTGTGTGTGTGTGTGTGTGTGTGTGTGTGTGTGTGTGTGTGTGTGTGTGTGTGTGTGTGTGTGTGTGTGTGTGTGTGTGTGTGTGTGTGTGTGTGTGTGTCTGTGTGTGTGTGTGTGTGTGTGTGTGTCTCTGTGTCTGTGTGTCTGTGTGTCTGTGTGTCTGTGTGTGTGTGTGTGTGTGTGTGTGTGTGTGTGTGTGTGTGTGTGTGTGTGTGTGTGTGTGTGTGTGTGTGTGTGTGTGTGTGTGTGTCTGTGTGTGTGTGTGTGTGTGTGTGTGTCTCTGTGTCTGTGTGTCTGTGTGTCTGTGTGTGTGTGTGTGTGTGTGTGTGTGTGTGTGTGTGTGTGTGTGTGTGTGTGTGTGTGTGTGTGTGTGTGTGTGTGTGTGTGTGTGTGTGTCTGTGTGTGTGTGTGTGTGTGTGTGTGTGTGTGTGTGTGTGTGTGTGTGTGTGTGTGTGTGTGTGTGTGTCTGTGTGTGTGTGTGTGTGTGTGTGTGTGTGTGTGTGTGTGTGTGTGTGTGTGTGTGTGTGTGTGTCTGTGTGTGTCTGTGTGTGTGTGTGTGTGTGTGTGTGTGTCTCTGTGTCTGTGTGTCTGTGTGTCTGTGTGTCTGTGTGTGTGTGTGTGTGTGTGTGTGTGTGTGTGTGTGTGTGTGTGTGTGTCTGTGTGTGTGTGTGTGTGTGTGTGTGTGTGTGTGTGTGTGTGTGTGTGTGTGTGTGTGTGTGTGTGTGTGTGTGTGTGTGTGTGTGTGTGGGGGGGGGGGTGTATATGTTTCTGTTCAACCAAACAAGATTCTCTGGATTATCTTCAAGAAGATTCTGCATCCCTAAGAGGTTGGGTTTTTCAGCCTGCTGAAAGGCTGAATGTTCTCTCCGCGAACGCTTGGGATGCTGGGGCAGAAAGCAGATCCAGTGCCACAGGTCACAGCTTTGGATAAACAGCCATCCTTGCCTGCCAGAACTGGAGAGGTGACTCTGTAAACATGCCCCCCTTTACCTCTTCCAGGTATTTCCATATCTCACACAGGGCACTGAATGCCCTGACAGGTTGACCATCCGTCTGGACTATCCTCGATGCGAGAAAACTATATTTCTGAAGAACTGTGGTCGAGATGCTTGCTGGATTCAACGTGCTGGCATCTTGCTTCTGGTCCTGCTGCTCCATGGCTGTACTCTCTGATTTGCTGAAGTACAAAAGACTCTGCTTCCCTCATCAGTGGCTCCATCTCTGTTGAGCGAAGTGCCAGAGACACACTTGGGTCATCAGACAAGCTGCTGCAGAGTGAGGGTTGAAGTTTGCTGCCTGAGGATTCAGTATGCCTGCAAAGCGCTCGCGCAGTGACTTCAGGTGGACCTGTGCCAACTGTTTTGCAACAGTAGTTGACTGCGAGTGTGACTCGAGGTTGAGACGGCACGGTACCACATCAGACAGTGACTGGCTGTCAGTTTGAAGTCGGTGTGGATTGCGAACGGCTCCAGCAACTTCACAAGCTGCTCTAGCTTGGCCCAGTCACACTCCGTGCTCGCCCTCGGATTTCTTCCCTGTTAGGTAGTGATAGCTAGTGATAGCTAGTGATAGTTAGTGATAATGATGCACAAGCTAGGCCTATGTGTAACATCGGCAAACACTGGCAGAATTCTTCTCTGCATGCCTGCTCAAATCTGGGTAAAAGATTGAAAGGAATGTGAGTCTTATTCAATACATTTAGTTATTGCTTGCTTTTCTAAAGTCTACCAACCTTGACAGCAGGCATGCCAGCTAAGACAGACAAGCTAGCTACTCTAACTTGATTGATAGTCTGAAATGGCTTCTTGGTAGTTAGTTATGAGGTTGGGAGAGCTGGGCTAACTAAAGCTAACTTCATAAAATTGCTAGGTGGCTAGTAGTATTACAGAGAAACAACAACAATATATATATATATATATATATATATATAATTTTATTTCTTAAATGTTTTTAAACAGGGCACATTCTTTGAGGGGACACGTGCCCACTATGGGTCGCCTCTGGCAGCATTTATCCGCTAGATTCAGAAGCTCAAAAAAACAACAGACTTATGAAAAGTTACAGTAAAAATCCACTTTGACATGAAAGATGATTAAAGAGTAAAAAGCATTGGAAGTGAAGACATCATCATCATCATCATCATCATCATCATCATCATCATCATATTACACTGAGTAAAGATTTAAGACACAATCTGGCACGCTACAGCCTACAATAACGGTGTGTGTGTGTGTGTGTGTGTGTGTGATTGTGTGTGTGTGTGTGTGTGTGTGTGTGTGTGTGTGTGTGTGTGTGTGTGTGTGTGTGTGTGTGTGTGTGTGTGTGTGTGTGTGTGTGTGTGTGTGTGTGTGTGTGTCTGTATTTATGTGAGTGAGTGTCTGTCTGTGAACACTCGTGTCTGTATACGCACGTACGTGTGCGTGCGTGTGTGCGTGCGTGCGTGTGTGCGTGTGGTCACAGGTTCTCTCCAGGCTGGTACTGGGGTTCAGTGGCAGTGAAGTAGTCTTCCAGGAAGCCCTGCAGGTATTCAAAGGTGTGTCTCTCATCCGCATCTCCCCGCCAACACTGCACCATCAGCTCATGGAGGGAGGCAGGACAACCCACCGCACAGGGCATCCTGTAGCCTCTCTCCACCTGCTCCAGGACCTCGCGGTTATTCATACCTAGAGAAGAGGAGGGAGAGGGAGTGGTAGAGACGGAGAAAGAGACATACAGTGGCAAGAAAAAGTATGTGAACCCTTTGGAATTACCTGGATTTCTATATAAATTGGTAATAAAATTAATAACACACAAATTATTGAATTTTTCTTGTCTATATTGAATACATCATTTAAACACTCACAGTGTACAGTCGTGGCCAAAAGTTTGAGAATGACACAAATATAAATTTTCACAAAGTTTGCTGCTTCAGTATCTTTAGATATTTTTTCAGATGTTACTATGGAATACTGAAGGATAATTACAAGCATTTCATAAGTGTAGCTTTTATTGAGGATTGACCACAATTTCTCAATGGGATTAAGGTCTGGGGAATTTCCTGGCCATGGACCCAAAATATCGATGTTTTGTTCCCCGAGCCACTTAGTTATCACTTTTGCCTTATGGCAAGGTGCTCCATCATGCTGGAAAAGGCCTTGTTCGTCACCAAACTGTTCCTGGATGGTTCGGAGAAGTTGCTCTTGGAGGATGTGTTGGTACCATTCTTTATTCATGGCTGTGTTCTTAGGCAGAATTGTGAGTGAGCCCACTCCCCTGGCTGAGAAGCAACCTCACACATGAATGGTCTCAGGATGCTTTACTGTTGGCATGACACAGGACTGATGGTAGCGCTCAACTTGTCTTCTCCGGACAAGCTTTTTTCCAGATGCCCCAAACAATCGGAAAGGGGATTCATCAGAGAAAATGACTTTACCCCAGTCCTCAGCAGTCCAATCCCTGTACCTTTTGCAGAATATCAGTCTGTCCCTGATGGCTTCTTTGCTGCCCTTCTTGACACCAGGCCATCCTCCAAAAGTCTTCACCTCACTGTCCGTGCAGATGCACTCACACCTGCCTGCTGCCATTCCTGAGCAAGCTATGTTCTGGTGGTGCCACGATCTAGCAGCTGAATCAACTTTAGAAGACGGTCCTGGCGCTTGCTGGACTTTCTTTGGCGCCCTGAAGCTTTCTTCACAACAATTGAACCGCTCTCCTTGAAGTTCTTGATGATATATATATCATCAAGAACTATCCTTGGCTATGAAGCACTTTTTTTGCAAAGCAATGATGACGGCACGTGTTTCCTTGCAGGTAACCATGGTTGACAGAGGAAGAACAATGATTCCAAGCACCACCCTCCTTTTGAAGCTTCCAGTCTGTTATTCGAACTCAATCAGCATGACAGAGTGATCTCCAGCCTTGTCCTTGTCAACACTCACACCTGTGTTAACGAGAGAATCACTGACATGGTGTCAGCTGGTCCTTTTGTGGCAGGGCTGAAATGCAGTGGAAATGGTTTTTGGGGAATCAGTTAATTTGCATGTTTCATTTGCATGATCAAAAAATGATCACTCTTCATTACATTCTGGAGTATATGCAAATTGCCATCATACAAACTGAGGCAGCAGACTTTGTGAAAATTAATAGTTGTGTCATTCTCAAACTTTTGGCCACGACTGTAGGTTGGAAAAAGTATGTGAACCCCTAGGCTAATGACTTCTCCAAAAGCTAATTGGAGTCAGGAGTCAGCCAACATGGAGTCCAATCAATGAGGTGAGATTGGAGATGTTGGTTAGAGCTGCCTTGCCCTATAAAAACACTCACCAAAATTTGAGTTTACTATTCACAAGAAGCATTGCCTGATGTGAACCATGCCTCAAACAAAGGAGATCTCAGAAGACCTAAGATTAAGAATTGTTGACTTGCATAAAGCTGGAAAGGTTTACAAAAGCGTCTCTAAAAGCCACGATGTTCATCAGTCCACTGTAAGACAAATTGTCTATAAATGGAGAAAGTTCAGCACTGTTGCTACTCTCCCTAGGAGAGGTCGTCCTGCAAAGATGACTGCAAGAGCACAGCGCAGAATGCTCAATGAGGTTAAGAAGAATCCTAGAGTGTCAGCTAAAGACTTACAGAAATCTCTGGAACATGCTAACATCTCTGTTGACGAGTCTATGATATGTAAAACACTGAACAAGAACGGTGTTCATGGGAGGACACCACGGAGATGTCACTGCTGTCCAAAGAAAACATTGCTGTACGTCTGAAGTTTGCAAAAGTGCACCTGGATGTTCCACAGAGCTACTGGCAAAATATTCTGTGGACAGATGAAACTACAGTTGAGTTGTTTGGACGGAACACACAACACTATGTGGAGAAAAAAAGGCACAGCACACCAACATCAAAACCTCATCCCAACTGTAAAGTATGGTGGAGAGAGCATCATGGTTTGGGGCTGCTTTGCTGCCTCAGGGCCTGGACAGCTTGCAATCATTGACGGGAAAATGAATTCCCAAGTTTATCAATACATTTTGCAGGAGAATGTTAGGCTATCTGTCTGCCAATCGAAGCTCAACAGAAGTTGGGTGATGCAACAGGACAACGACCCAAAACACAGAAGTAAATCAACAACAGAATGGCTTCAACAGAAGAAAATACACCTTCTGGAGTGGCCCAGTCAGAGTCTTGACCTCAACCTGATTGAGATGCTGTGGCATGACCTCAAGAGAGCGGTTCCCACCAGACATCCCAAGAATATTGCCGAACTGAAACAGTTTTGTAAAGAGGAATGGTCCAAAATTCCTCCTGACCGTTGTGCAGGTCTGATCCACAACTACAGAAAACGTTTGGTTGAGGTTATTGCTGCCAAAGGAGGGTCAACCAGTTATTAAATCCAAGGGTTCACATACTTTTCCCACCCTGCACTGTGAATGTTTACACGGTGTGTTCAATAAAGATATGAAAATGTATCTGTGTTTGTGTGTTATTAGTTTAAGCAGACTGTGTTTGTCTATTGTTGTGATTTAGATGAAGATCAGATCAAATTTTATGACAAATTTATGCAGAAATCCAGGTAATTCCAAAGGGTTCACATACTTTTTCTTGCCACTGTACAGAGATGTTTCGTAACACACGGTATCCTATGTCTGGAAAAAAGAAGGGAGAGAGTAAGACACGCCCACCTACCTGGGTAAGGTACGCGTCCCTTTGTGATGAGCTCAGTGAGCAGGATACCAAAGCTCCACACGTCAGACTTGATGGTGAAACGCCCGTATAGAGCAGCTTCAGGAGCAGTCCACTTGATGGGAAACTTGGCTCCTGTAAAATCAATCAATCAATCAATCAAATGTATTTAGGAAGTCCTGTTCTCATCAAGAGTTGTCACACTCTCTCTTACCTTGTCTGGCGGTGTACTCATTGTCCTCTATGAGTCTGGCCAGACCAAAGTCAGCGATCTTGCACACCAGATTATCACTGACCAGAATGTTAGCCGCTCGTAGATCACGATGGATGTAGTTCATTCGCTCTATATACGCCATGCCTGCCGCTATCTACACACACACACGCACACGCACACACACACACACACACACACACACACACACACACACACACACACACACCCACACACCCACACACCCACACACCCACACACACACACCCCCGCACGCGCACGCGCACGCGCACGCGCACACGCACACGCACACGCACACGCACACGCACACACACACACACACACACACACACACACACACACACACACACACACACACACACACACACACACACACACACACACGAGGAAGGGTTAGAGGTGCCTGTCATCCCCACTTGTACCACCTGCAGCAGAGTGTGAGGTGGCACCAACACCCGAACACCAGAGGAACGTGGTCAAGATGGTGGTTGACCAAGATGGTGGTTGTGTGTTCTGACCTGTGCAGCCATATCCACCAGTTGAGGCAGCTTCAGATTTTCTCCTTCCCCATCCTTCAGGAAGTCCAGTAGGCTTCCTGCAGTACACACAGTTGAATACATGTCAGAAATCATTGTGAAAACATATGGTGTGCGTGCGTGCGTGCGTGCGTGCGTGCGTGCGTGCGTGCGTGCGTGCCCGTGCGAGTATGTGTGTGTGTGTGTACGAGCTTCCTTGCTTAGATGTGTGTGCATGCTGTGTGTCCATGCAGCACCTTGGCTCATGAACTCTGTGATGATGTAGATGGGTTCTTCAGAGACCACAGCGTACAGCTGCACCAGCTTGTCATGTCTCAGTCTCTTCATGATCTGAGCCTCTTCTAGGAAGGCCTCTGGAGACATGGTGCCTGGCTTCAACGTCTTCACTGCTACCTTGGTGGTGCCGTTCCACATACCTGACATACACACACACACACACAGTGGCAGAAACACACACAATTATATACAGACACGCACACCTACACACCGAGTTATATAGTACACACATTAGAAGAGTGATGGTGAGGTCATGCATGGAGGAGGCAGGGTGGGGTAACAATTGGGAGAGAGGGGAGGAGAGAAGGGTGAAGAGACTAGAGGAGGGATGGGGAGGAGAGTGGGGAGGAAAGAGGAGGAGAAAGGGGAGGAGAGAGGGAAGGATAGAGGAGAGAGAGGAGGAGGGAGGGGAACAGAGAGGGGAGGAGGGAAGGAGGGAACGGAGGAGAGAGGAGAAGAGAGTAGAGGAGAGGAGAGGAGAGGAGGAGAGGAGAGGGGAGGGGAGGGGAGGAAAGGGGAGAGAGGGGAGAGAAGGGAGGAGAGAAGGAGTACCAGCATGGCTACAGTAGCACATGAAGCTGGACCAGTAAAACACCTCCTGGACTGGACACACTCACACGCTTTAACACTGACACAGAACCGCACTGGTCTGGACAGACACAGACACTTTAACACTGAACTGGACACAGGGAACACCACATTAGCACCACATTAGGAATATCCAGAGACACACTGAGAAGTCCTTCTGGAACACAGACTGTAAAAAGTGTGCCAACATACAGTAAAAGAAGGTGACTGATTGATTGATTGATTGACAGTCGGTCTCACCCATCCAGACATCTCCGAAGCAGCCCTGACCCAACTTCTTGTTTAGGGCCAGCGTTTCCCGGGCAACCTCCCAGGCGTCCCGCCCCAAACCCAGGGTGAGGGGCGTTGAATTGGGACAGGGCGTGGTCAAGAAGTGACACATCCCATCGTTACTGCCTAGAAGAGGAAGGGGTGGAGGGGATGGTAGGAGTGGAGAGGGAGGAGGGGGTGGAGGGAGGGATAGAGGGAGGGAGGGAGATTAAATGATATGAAGAGGCATGCAAAGACAGAGAACATGTTCCTACCCATCCAGACTTCTCCAAACTGCCCGTTGCCCAGCTTCTTAATGAGCTGGAGAGACTCTCTGGGAATCTCCCACACATCCTTGGTCTTTACCGATAGGTCCGCAAGCTTAGGCATGCCCCGCCTACAGCTGCCAATCAACCTACAGCACAGACCTGCAGCTCGCTCTGATGGGAGTGAGAGAGAGACAGAGAGCGAGGAAGACAGACAGACAGACAGACCGAGAGAGGGATAGAGAGAGAGGGGGGGAGAGAGAGGGAGAGAGAGAGAGAGAGAGAGAGAGGGGAGAGATATATATAGAGAGAAAGACAGACAGACAGACAGACAGACCGAGAGAGGGATAGAGAGAGAGAGGGGGAGAGAGAGAGGGGGAGAGAGAGAGAGAGAGAGGGAAAGAGAGAGAGGGGGAGAGATATATATAGAGAGAAAGACAGACAGACAGAGAGAGAGGGGATGAAGAGATCAAAGGCAACGAACACATATAGAACACATATAGAACACATAAAGAACACATACAGAACACATATAGAACACATATAGAAGACATATAGAACACATAAAGAACACATATAGAACACATAAAACAGAATGCTTTACTTGATCCACTAAAGAGTACTAACATACATAACACAACATAACATACATAACATAGATACACTACATGACCAAAGGTATGTGGACAGCTGTCTGAACTACTCATTCCAAAATCATGGCCATTTTTTGTGCTACGCGCTTCAGCACTCGGCGGTCCCGTTCTGTGAACTAATGTGGCCTACCACTTTAAGGATAAGCCGTTGTTGCTCCTAGACCTTCAGCACTTACAGTTCACCGGAGCAGCTCGAGCAGGGCAGAAATTTGACGAACTGACTTGTTGGAAAGGTGGCATCCTCTGACGGTGCCACGTTGAAAATCACTGAGCCCTTCAGTAACGTTATTCTATCGCCACATTTTGTCTATGGAGATTGCATGGCTATGTGCTCGATTTTATACACTTGTCAGCGATGGGTGTGGCTGAAATAACCGAATCCATTCATTTGAAAGGGTTTCCACATACTTTTGGTGATGCAGTGTAACTTACAGACACATGACATATACACATTAGTACTGATACACCATGCTGTCCAATAGTACTGATACGCCATGCTGTCCAATAGTACTGATACACTATGCTGTCCAATAGTACTGATACGCCATGCTGTCCAATAGTACTGATACACCATGCTGTCCAATAGTACTGATACACCATGCTGTCCAATAGTACTGATACGCCATGCTGTCCAATAGTACTGATACACCATGCTGTCCAATAGTACTGATACGCCATGCTGTCCAATAGTACTGATACACTATGCTGTCCAATAGTACTGATACACCATGCTGTCCAATAGTACTGATACACCATGCTGTCCAATAGTACTGATACGCCATGCTGTCCAATAGTACTGATAC
>NC_074696.1:11476611-11546611 GCF_029448725.1 Salvelinus fontinalis
TGCATTCTATTCCACCCAGAATTCAGAATTCAGACTTAGCCTACGTCACAATCACATATTCTACAAAGCATTCTAGCATCATCCCTGCTATTGGATCCATTCATGGATAAAGGTGACTACACGTCTTAGGAAGGCTACATCACTGTGCCACGCTAGTTAATCCGTCCACTGCACAATCCCTCCTGTGCCATACAGGTCTGGAGCTCTTGGCATAGCATTTAGTAATATACAGTTGGGAGAAATCTGAGATTCCTGATTTACCAGGAACAATCAAATCTCGGAATACTCTAAAATCTAAAACTTTCTCAAAACAACAAAAGCATAATGGTGATGGACGCAATCCAAAACACATTTCAGTGGTTACTGCTTAGTTTACAACAATATTTTCACAAGAACTCCCAACACACACACACACTATCTGGTTGGCCATCAGGAGAGCCACAGGAAGTCAGCCCTGTTAGAGTTTCCTGTCCACCCCTATGATGGCTCCCCCGTTTTCCTGGAAACCCAGGACACAGTTCATCAACACACACAGAATGCTCCCATGCCAGCTGCAGTCCCACTGCCCCCACCTCTCTCTCTCTCTCTCTCTCTCTCTCTCTCTCTCTCTCTCTCTCTCTCTCTCTCTCTCTCTCTCTCTCTCTCTCTCTCACACCTCTCTCTCTCTCACACCTCTCTCTCTCTCACACCTCTCTCTCTCTCACACCTCTCTCTCTCTCTCTCTCTCTCTCTCTCTCTCTCTCTCTCTCTCTCTCTCTCTCTCTCTCTCTCTCCTCTCTCTCTCTCTCTCTCTCTCTCTCTCTCTCTCTCTCTCTCTCTCTCTCTCTCTCTCTCTCTCTCTCTCTCTCTCTCCCTCTCTCCCTCTCTCCCTCTCTCCCTCTCTCCCTCTCTCCCTCTCTCCCTCTCTCTCTCTCTAATTACATTTCAATTTCAGGACTTTATTGGCATGGGAAACCAAAGCAAGTGAAATGGATAATAAACAAAAGTTTACATTACACTCACAAAAAGTTCCAAAATAATAAAGACATTTCAAATGTCATAATATGTGCAAATAGTTAAAGTACAAAGGCGAAAATAAATAAATAAAAATATATTTACAATGGTGTTTGTTCTTCACTGGTTGCCCTTTTCTTGTGGCAACAGGTCACAAATCTTGCTGCTGTGATGGCACACTGTGGAATTTCTCCCAATAGATATGGGAGTTTATCAAAATTGGGTTTGTTATCAAATTCTTTGTGTGTCTGTGTAATCTGAAGGAAATATGTGTCTCTAATATGGTCATACATTTGGCAGGAGGTTAGGAAGTGCAACTCAGTTTCCACCACATTTTGTGGGCAGTGTGCACATAGCCTGTCTTCTCTTGAGAGCCAGGTCTACCTACGACGGCCTCTCTCAATAGCAAGGCTATGCTCACTGAGTCTGTACATAGTCAAAGCTTTCCTTAAGTTTGAGTCAGTCACAGTGGTCAGATATTCTGCCACTGTGTACTCTCTGTTTAGGGCCAAATAGCATTCTAGTTTGCTCTGTTTTTTAAAATTAATTATTTCCAATGAGTCAAGTAATTATCTTTTTGTTTTCTCATGATTTGGTTGGGTCTAATTGTGTTGCTGTCCTGGGGCTCTGTGGGGTGTGTTTGTGTTTGTGAACAGAGCCCCAGGACCAGCTTGCTTAGGGGACTCTTCTCCAGGTTCATCTCTCTGTAGGTGAAGGCTTTGTTATGGAAGGTTTGGGAATCGCTTCCTTTCAGGTGGTTGTAGAGTTTAACGGCTCTTTTCTGGATTTTGATAATTAGCGGGTATCGGCCTAATTCTGCTCTGCACGCAGACGTTACTTGTGGTGCTGATGTTTACTGGAACACCATTATTTTTGTCTTACTGAGATTGTCAGGGCCCAGGCCAGGGCCCAGGTCTGACAGAATCTGTGCAGAAAATCTAGGTGCTGCTGTAGGCCCTCCTTGGGTTTTTTTTATTTTTTTTATTTCACCTTTATTTAACCAGGTAGGCTAGTTGAGAACAAGTTCTCATTTACAACTGAGACCTGGCCAAGATAAAGCATAGCAGTGTGAACAGACAACAACACAGAGTTACACATGGAGTAAACAATAAACAAGTCAATAACATAGTAGGGGGAAAAAAGAAAAAAAAGAGAATCTATATACAATGTGTGCAAAAGGCATGAGGAGGTAGGCAATAAATAGGCCATAGGAGCGAATAATTACAATTTAGCAGATTAACACTGGGGTGATAAATCATCAGATGATCATGTGCAAATAGAGATACTGGTGTGCAAAAGAGCAGAAAAGTAAATAAATAAAAACAGTATGGGGATGAGGTAGATAAATTGGGTGGGCTATATACCGATGGACTATGTACACCTGCAGCGATTGGTTAGCTGCTCAGATAGCAGATGTTTAAAGTTGTTGAGGGAGATAAAAGTCTCCAACTTCCGAGATTTTTGCAATTTGTTCCAGTCGCAGGCAGCAGAAGCACCAGATCATCAGCAATCAGTGGACATTTGACTTCAGATTCTAGTAGAGTGAGGCTGGGTGCTGCAGACTGTTCTAGTGCCCTCGCCAATTCCTTGATAAATGTATTGAATAGGGTGGGGCTTAAGCTGCTTCCCTGTCTCACCCCACGGCCATGTGGAAAGAAATGTGTGTTTTTTGCCAGGTTTAACTGCACACTTGTTGTATGTGTACATGGATTTTATAATTGTACAGTGCCTTTGGAAAGTATTCTGTAACAGTCCTGACCTGTTTTATGTTGTTTTTATGTGTTTATGGTCAGGGCATGTGTTTTGGGTGGGCAGTCTATGTTATTCGTTTCTATGTTGGTTTTGGTTTGCCTGGTATGGCTCTTGATTAGAGGCAGGTGGTTTGCATTTTCCTCTAATCAGGAGTCATATTTAGGTAGGGCATTATCACTGTGTGTTTGTGGGTGATTGTCTCCTGTGTCTGTGTTATGTCTTACACCATACGGGATTGTTTCGGTTGTTCGTTTCGTTTTCGGTTTATGTAGTCTGTTTCCTGCTCGTGTGTTCTTCCTGTCGTTATGTAAGTTCCATGTTCAGGTTTCGTCTACGTTGTCCGTTTGTTATTTTGTATCATTTCTAAAGTATAGTTCGTGTCAGTGTTCGTTTTGTTAAATAAATTCATTATGTCATCACACCTCGCTGCGCATTGGTCTACCGATCCTTCTCTCCTCACCTCATCCGAGGATGAGGAGAGCAACACCCGTTACAGAACCACCCACCTATCCAGAGCCAAGCAGCGGGGTAAACGGAGTAAGGGACAGCGCAAGAAGGAGCAATGGACATGGGACGATGTTCTGGATGGAAAGGGTGTCTACACATGGGAGGAGATCCTAGCTGGTAGAGATCGCCTCCCATGGGAACAGCTGGAGGCACTGAGGAGAGCGGAGGCTACCGGAGAGAGGAACCGGAGCTATGAGGGAACGCGTCTGGCACGGAAGCCGAAAAAGCCCGTGAGTAACTCCCAAAAATTTCTTGGGGGGGGGGCTAAAGGGTAGTGGGCCAAGGGCAGGTAGGAGACCTGCGCCCACTTCCCAGGCTTACCGTGGAGAGCGGGAGTACGGGCAGGCGCCGTGTTACGCAGTAGAGCGCACGGTGTCTCCTGTACGAGTGCATAGCCCAGTGCGGGTTATTCCACCTCCCCGCACTGGGAGGGCTAGATTGGGCATTGAGCCAGGTGTCATGAGGCCGGCTCAACGCGTCTGGTCTCCAGTGCGTCTCCTCGGGCCGGCATACATGGCACCTGCCTTACGCATGGTTTCCCCGGTTCGCCTACATAGGCCGGTGCGGGTTATTCCACCTCCCCGCACTGGTCGGGCAACCGGGAGCATTCAACCAGGTAAGGTTGGGCAGGTTCAATGCTCAAGAGTGCCAGTACGCCTCCACGGTCCGGTATTTCCGGCACCACCTCCCCGCCCCAGCCTAGTACCTACAGTGTCTACACTATGCACTAGGCTACCAGTGCGTATCCTGAGCCCTGTTCCTCCTCCACGCACTCTCCCTGTGGTGCGTGTATTTAGCCCGGTGCCTCCAGTTCCGGGCCCACGCACTAAGCTACCAGTGCGTCTCCAGAGCCCTGTACACACTGTATATTCTCCCCCTACTAATCCTGATGTGCTTGTCCTCAGCCCGGCGTCACCAGTGCCGGTACCACGCATCAGGGATAGAGTAGGCTTTGAGAATACAGTGTGCCCTGTCCCTGCTCCCCGCACTAGTAGGAAGGTGCTTATCATTAGCACGGTGCCTCCAGTTCCGGCACCACGCACCAGGTCTACAGTGCGCCATATCCGGCCAGAGCCATCCGTCTCACCAGCGCCATCTGAGCCATCCGTCTCCCCAGCGCCATCTGAGCCATCCGTCTCCCCAGCGCCATCTGAGCCATCCGTCTCCCCAGCGCCATCTGAGCCATCCGTCTCCCCAGCGCCATCTGAGCCATCCGTCTGCCAGGAGCCTGCAAAGCCGCCCGTCTGCCATGAGCCTGCAAAGCCGCCCGTCTGCCATGAGCCTACAGAGCCGTCAGCCAGACAGGAGCCGCTAGAGCCGTCAGCCAGACAGGAGCCGCTAGAGCCGTCAGCCAGACAGGATCTGCCAGAGCCGCCAACCAGACAGGATCTGCCAGAGCCGCCAACCAGACAGGATCTGCCAGAGCCGCCAACCAGACAGGATCTGCCAGAGCCGCCAACCAGACAGGATCTGCCAGAGCCGCCAACCAGACAGGATCTGCCAGAGCCGCCAGAGAGCCATGAGCAGCCAGAGCCGTCAGAGCGCCATGAGCAGCCAGAGCCGTCAGAGCGCCATGAGCAGCCAGAGCCGTCAGAGCGCCATGAGCAGCCAGAGCCGTCAGAGCGCCATGAGCGTCGAGAGCCGTCAGAGCGCCATGAGCGTCGAGAGCCGTCAGAGCGCCATGAGCGTCGAGAGCCGTCAGCCTGCCATGAGCGTCGAGAGCCGTCAGCCTGCCATGAGCGTCGAGAGCCGTCAG
This sequence comes from Salvelinus fontinalis, assembly GCF_029448725.1. Classification (NCBI taxonomy): domain Eukaryota; kingdom Metazoa; phylum Chordata; class Actinopteri; order Salmoniformes; family Salmonidae; genus Salvelinus; species Salvelinus fontinalis. Next base: position 11,481,620 of record NC_074696.1, read on the forward strand.
CCTGCCATGAGCGTCGTGAGTCGTCAGTCAGCCATGAGCTGCCCTTCAGCCTGAAAAGGCTAGATACCCAGAACTGCCCATCAGTCCAGAGCTGTCTCTCTGTCCGGAGCTGCCTTTCAGTCCGGAGTTGCCCCTCTATCCTGATCTCCCTCTCTATCTTTATCTACATCTATAGTCTTATCTATCCCTCTGTCTTGGTTTATCTCTCTGTCCCGGTATTGTCACTATTAGATTTGTTATTAGGAGGATTTTGTGGGGGAAGTAAGAGGGTGGACATTCTTGAAGGGAGGGGGCTAGGATGGATTATGGTGGGATGGGAACCGCGCCCGGAGCCTGAGCCACCACCGTGGTTAGATGCCCACCCGGACCCTCCCCTGGACTTTGTGCTTGTGCGCCCGGCGTGCGCATCTTGAGGGGGGGGTACTGTAACAGTCCTGACCTGTTTTATGTTGTTTTTATGTGTTTATGGTCAGGGCATGTGTTTTGGGTGGGCAGTCTATGTTATTCGTTTCTATGTTGGTTTTGGTTTGCCTGGTATGGCTCTTGATTAGAGGCAGGTGGTTTGCATTTTCCTCTAATCAGGAGTCATATTTAGGTAGGGCATTATCACTGTGTGTTTGTGGGTGATTGTCTCCTGTGTCTGTGTTATGTCTTACACCATACGGGATTGTTTCGGTTGTTCGTTTCGTTTTCGGTTTATGTAGTCTGTTTCCTGCTCGTGTGTTCTTCCTGTCGTTATGTAAGTTCCATGTTCAGGTTTCGTCTACGTTGTCCGTTTGTTATTTTGTATCATTTCTAAAGTATAGTTCGTGTCAGTGTTCGTTTTGTTAAATAAATTCATTATGTCATCACACCTCGCTGCGCATTGGTCTACCGATCCTTCTCTCCTCACCTCATCCGAGGATGAGGAGAGCAACACCCGTTACATATTCAGACCCTTTGACTTTTTCCACATTTTGTTACGTTACAGCCTTATTCTCAAATTGATTAAATAAAACATCCTCAATATACACACAATACCCCACAATGACATAGCGAAAACAGGTTTCTAGAAATGTTTGCTAATTTATAAATACAAAAACATTTGAAATACCATAAGTATTCAGATCCTATGCTATGAGACTCAAAACTGAGGTCAGGTGCATCCTGTTTTCATTGATCATCCTTGAGATGTTTCTACAACTTGATTGGAGTCCACCTGCGGTACATTCAATTGATTGGACATGATTTGGAAAGGCACACACCTGTCTATATGAGGTATCACAGTTGACAGTGCATGTCAGAGCAAAAACCAAGCCAGGAGGCCATAGGAATTGTCCGTAGAGCTCCGAGACAGGATTGTGTCGAGGCTCTTCCTCCCGTCCAAACTGAGCAGTCGGGGGAGAAGGGCCTTGGTCAGGGAGGTGTCATTCTGACAGAGCTCTAGAGTTCCTCAGCTCTAGAGTTCCTCTGCTCTAGAGTTCCTCAGCTCTAGAGTTCCTCAGCTCTAGAGTTCCTCTGTGAAGATGGGAGAACCTTCCAGAAGGACAACCATCTTTGCAGCACACCACCAATCAGGCCTTTAATAATAACAATAAGGCTTTAATAATAACAATAAGGCTTAAGAGTCAAGTACGACTTTGTTTTCTTTGCTTCATTAAAGTCTTCAATCTTTGTTGATTTCGTACATTTTAAGAATCGCTTCCTTAACACTGTCATAATCATGAACAAAGTTAATGTCCGTAGTCACATAGGCTTCTCTTGCCTTTCCTGTTAGCAGACTTACAAGCCAAACCGAGCTTCTCTCGGCCAACCACACCTAGCCGCCATCTGTTCAAACGTTGCAAGGTACACTATGTTTCATCATTGTCAGTGAGCTTGGGCAGTCACACCCTCTTAGACTCGCTTCACTTCCTGTTGAACGTAGTGCATGAAATGAGGGAGAATTCAGTTTGTTGTTTTAGAAGGTTCTGAAAGTCTAATGAAAAAGCTACTGGTTACTAGCTAGCTACCCTTTGAGTTTGGATCCCGCAACGTGGTTGGCATCGGTTGCTGGGGCCTCCCGGGTGGCGCAGTGGTCTAGGGCACTGCATCGCAGTGCTAGCTGCGCCACCAGAGTCTCTGGGTTCGCGTCCAGGCTGGGCTGGGTTCGCGCCCAGGCTCTGTCGCAGCCGGCCGCAACCGGGAGGTCCGTGGGGCGACGCACAATTGGCATAGCGTCGTCCGGGTTAGGGAGGGTTTGGCCGGTAGGGATATCCTTGTCTCAGTATGTAAAATGTAATAAAATGTATGAACTAAACTGTAAGTCGATCTGGATAAGAGCGTCTGCTAAATGACTAAAATGTAATGTAAATGTAATGTAAATGCCTCTACTATTTGTCCAGTGATCCTGCCGACCAAGGCCAGGTCTGAGGAGCTGCTTGGCGTAGCAGCTAACCTAGCTGCTAGCGTGCTGCTTATCAAGCTAGCAGGGTTTTCTTGAGCTTGGCTGGGACCACAGATTATCCCGGGCTTGTGGCTGTCTTAGACACCTGCTGTTTGTCGTTGTTGTTTTCAATCTTCCTTGCAACCTGCCCTGTCTGGAACTGAAAGGAGTAACAACGTAACCTACTGTTGTTACCATGACAAAGACCAAATCCGGCGGGAGTATCATTGAGGACAGTGGTGTCTTTCTATTACAGGAGAAGGATCTTTTAAAAGAACATTAAGAGTTCTACAAACAGTTGTTACAAAAACAAGAAAATAGCTTAAAGTGCTGTGTCCAAATACTGGTGGAGCCAACTAAAAAATGAATGGACGACCTGACCATAGAAGTCAAGGACCTGAAGAACAGTTTGCAGTTCTCCCAGGGTCAGCTCGATGAGTTTAAACAGAAGAAAGGCAAGATGACTGCAATCTGTAAGTCAGAGGACATCAGTTCTGTTTGTGAATCCATGATAACAATGACAGAGAAATCAGATTATCAAGAAGGAACAACACTGTTGTGGACGGAATTACATAATCTCCATGAGACCTGGACAAAGTCTAAGGACAAAGTGAGGGAAATTATCTCGGAGAAACTGAACATGGACCACAAGAATATTGAGGTGGAGCGCGCCCACAGGACTGGAAAACCCACCACCGGCCCAGGCCGATAGTAGTCAAGTTCCTGAGGTTCAAGGACAAGGTAGCTGTTCTGGACAGAGCCACGGACTTGAGAGGAACGTACATCTTCCTCAACGAGGATTATCCTGAAGCTGTGTGCCAGAAGAGCAAAGAACATATCGCAACCATGAAAGGTGCCAAAGCGCGTGGGGACATTGATTACATCCGCTATGACAGGCTCATTGGTCACCCTCCAAATTATTATTATTATTATTTATTTAACTAGACAAGGCAGTTAGGAACAAATTCTTATTTACAATGACAGCCTACACCGGCCAAACCTGGACGACGCTGGGCCAATTATGCGCTGCCCTATGGGACTCCCAATCACGGCCAGATGTGATACAGCCTGGATTCAAACCAGGGACTGTAGTGATGCCTTTTGCTCTGATATGTAGTGCCTTAGACTGCTGAGCCACTCAGGAGCCCAAAAAGCCCAGAAGGAATGAGAGAGCCAAGCATATGGGTTCGTAGCTTTAACCCTGCAGCACACATCAACTGATTAATGGACGTATATATTTTGTTCTTGCTCCGTTTGCTCTTTTCCATATTCTGTCTATATCTGATACCCAGGAAAGGGCTGGAAATAGCCCATATTAATATATGTAGCCTTAGAAATAAGGTTCATGAAATCAATAACTTGTTAAGATCAGATAACATTCACTATATGAGCCATTTCTGAGACTCACTTAGATCATTAATTTGATGATAGAGAAGTAGCAATACAAGGATATAACATCTATAGAAGAGACAGGTTATGGGGGAGGTGTTGCTGTATATATTCAGAGCCTTATCTTTGTAATACTTATAAGACCTTGTGTCAAGTGTTATTGAAGTGTTTTGGTTGCAGGTTCACTTGGCACATCGAAAGCCTTTTATTTGGGGGTGTTGCTATAGGCCACCAAGTGCTAACAGTCAGTATCTGAATAATATGTGTGAATGCTTGATAGTGTATGTGATGTAAACAGAGAGGTCTACCTTTTTGGGGACCTGAATGTTGACTGGTTTTCCTCAGGCTGTCTGCTCAAGAGGAAGCTTCTTACTGTAACCAGGGCCTGTAATCTGGTTCAGGTTATTAATCAACCTACCAGAGTGTTTACAAACACTACAGGAACAAGATCATCCACATGTATTGATCACATTTTTACTAACTTTGTTCTAAAGCTGTATCCGTACCCATTAGATGCAGTCATCACAATATCGTGGCTATATCCAGGAAAGCAAAAGTTCTGAAAGAGATCAATATTTTGCTGTGATTTGTGTGTATGATGTTAAAAATATTTGTTGGTCTGATGTGATTAATAAGGAGCATCCAGACACTGCAATTGATGCATTTATGAAATTGCTTCTTCCAATTATGGATAAACATGCACCTGTTAAGACTGTTAGAACTGTTGAGGCTCCATGGATTGATGAGGAATTGAAAAACTGTATGGTTGAAAGAGATGGGGAAAAAGGAGTGGCTAATAAGTCTGGCTGCACATCTGACTGGCTGACTTACTGCAAGTTGAGAAATGATGTCACTAAACTCAACAAAAAGAAGAAGAAACTGTATTATAAAGCCAAAATCAATGATTGAAAGAATGACGGAAAATTATTTTGGAGTACTCTAAATTAGGTTATGGGCAGAAAGACAAATTCAAATCCACCTTCATCAAATCAGATGGCTTATTATTCACAAAACCATTTGATGTTGCCAATTATTTTAATGATTACTTCATTGGCAAAGTGGTCAAACTTAGGCAGAAAATGCCAACAACAAACATTGTAATCATGCATAAAAAAAATATTATGAAAGAAAGGCCTTGTAAGTTCAAATTTTGTAAAGTTAGTGTGGGAGGGGTGTAAAAAGTATTGTTATCGGTCAGTAATGACAAACCTCCTGGCATTGACAACTTAGATGGAAAGCTGCTGAAGATGGTAGCTGACTCTATAGCCACTCCTATCTGTCATATCTTTAATCTGAGCCTAGAGGAAAGTCTTTGTCCTCAGTTCTGGAGGGAAGCCAAAGTCATTCCGCTACCCAAGAGCGGTAAAGCGGCCTTTATTGGTTCTAACAGAAGACCTATCAGCTTGCTGCTAGCAAACTGTTGGGAAAAAATGGCGTTTGACCAAATACAATGCTATTTCTCTGTAAACAACAGACTTTCAGCATCCTTATAGAGAAGGGCACAAATGACTGATGATTGGTTGAAAGAAATTGCTAATATTAACATTGTGGGAGCTGTACTGTTAGAGTTCAGTGCAGCCTTTGATATTACTGACCATAATCTGTTGTTGAGAAAACTTATATTACCGTTCAAAAGTTTCAGGTCACTTTGAAATGTCCTTGTTTTCCATGAAAACATACACGAAATGAGTTGCAAAATGAATAGGAAATAGAGTCAAGACATTGACAAGGTTCTTAATAAGGACTTTTTATTGAAATAATAATTGTGTCCTTCAAACTTTGCTTTTGCCAAAGAATCCTCCATTTCAAGCAATTACATTTGGCATTCTAGTTGTCAATTTGTTGAGGTAATCTGAAGAGATTTAACCCCATGCTTCCTGAACCACCTCCCACAAGTTGGATTGGCTTGATGGGCCGTTCTTAGGTCCCATACGGTCAAACTGCTCCCACATCAGCTCAATAGGGTTGAGATCCGGTGACTGTGCTGGCCACTCCATTATAGACAGAACACCAGCTGACTGCTTCTTCCCTAAATAGTTCTTGTATAGTTTGGAGCTGTGCTTTGGGCCATTGTCCTGTTGTAGGAGGAAATTGGCTCCAACTAAGCGCCTTCCACAGGGTATGGCATGGTGTTGCAAAATGGAGTGATAACCTTCCTTCTTCAAGATCCCTTTTACCCTGTACAAATCTCCCACTTTACCACCTACAAAGCACCCCCAGACCATCACATCGCCTCCACCATGCTTGACAGATGGCGTCAAGCACTCCTTCAGCATCTTTTCATTTTTTCTGCGTCTCACGAATGTTCTTCTTTGTGATCCGAACACCTCAAACTTAGATTAGTCTGTCCATAACACTTTTTTTCCAATCTTCCTCTGTCCAGTGTCTGTGTTATTTTGCCCATCTTAATATTTATTTTTCTTGGCCAGTCTGTGATATGGCTTTTTCTTTGCAACACTGTCTAGAAGGCCAGCATCCCGGAGTCGCCTCTTCACTGTTGACGTTGAGATGGGTGTTTTGCAGGTACTATTTAAGGAAGCTGCCAGTTGAGGACTTGTGAGGTGTCTGTTTCTCAAACTAGACACGCTAATGTACTTGTCCTCTTGCTCAGTTGTGCACCGGGGCCTCTCACTCCTCTTTCTATTCTGGTTAGAGCCAGTTTGCGCTGTTCTGTGAAGGGAGTGGTACACAGCGTTGTACGAGATCTTCAGTTTCTTGGCAATTTCTCACATGGAACAGCCTTCATTTCTCAGAACAAGAATAGATTGACGAATTTCAAAAGAAAGTTATTTGTTTCTGGCCATTTTGAGCCTATAATGCTGATGCTCCAGATACTCAACTACCCTAAAGAAGGCCAGTTTTATTGCTTCTTTAATAAGCAAAACAGTTTTCAGCTGTGCAAACATAATTGCAAAAGGGTTTTCTAATGATCAATTAGCCTTTTAAAATTATAAACTTGGATTAGCTAACACAACGTGCCATTGGAACACAGGAGTGATGATTGCTTATAATTGGCCTCTGTACGCCTATGTAGATATTCCATTAAAAAATCTGCTGTTTCCAGCTAAAATAGTCATTTACAACATTAACAATGTCTACACTGTATTTCTGATCAATTTGATGTTATTTGAATGGACAAAAAATGTGCTTTTCTTTCAAAAACAAGGACATTTCTAAGTGACCCCAAACTTTTGAACGGTAGTGTATGTGTTATGGCTTTTCAACCTCTGCGATATCGTGGATTCAGAGTCATCTGTCTAATAGAACTCAGAGGGTTTTCTTTAATGGAAGCTTCTCTAATGTCAAACATGTAAAGTGTGGTGCACCTCAGGGCAGCTCTCTAGTCTAGGCCCTCTACTCTTTTCTATTTTTACCAATGACCTGTCACTGGCATTTAACAAAGCAGGTGTCCATGTATGGTGATGATTCAACCATATACGCATCTACAACCACAGCTAATGAAGTCACTGAAGCCCTTAACAAAGAGTTGCAGTCTGTTTTGGAATGGGTGGCCATTAATAAACTTATCCTGAACATCTTTAAAATGAAGAGCATTGTATTTGGTACAAATCATTCCCTAAATTCTAGACCTGAGCTGAATCTGGAAATGGTGAATGGTGTTGAACAAGTTGAGGACAATAAATTAATTGGTGTTACTTTAGATTGTAAACTGGCATAGTCAAAACATACAGATGAAATGGTTGTAAAGATGTGGAGAGGCCTGTCAGTAATAAAGAGATGCTCTTTATGTAGCTACATTTGAAATGGTATATCAGCTACAACATGGTGTATATCATACACTACAGTTGAGGAACAATGGGTAAGTAATTCTGCTTTGAAAGTTGATAAACTTGTTGCCCCACTTTTGAGAAAATGGCCTTTGAATGTTTTGGTACACCTACCGGAGAGCTCCTCTTTGTCTACACCCATTTAGCATCCTTCACACTCTCTTAAGCCCCACCAATCTCTTTAAGGATTCACATGTGAGGCCATGTGCTAAACAGAGGGAGTACAGTAGTGTACTAAACAACCAAAGATTTCAAGACTAAAGGCTGGTTTATACTACGTCTATCGACATGAACAATCTATTGTCGTACGACATCAAACTTGTCATTGTCGTTATGAAAAAGTATAAACACAAAAACTACAGGCTGCAGGACACCAGCAGCCTGGTGGTCCAAAATGGCATAACTGGTGTATTTTAACACCAATATACCCATCCATTTAAAAATGAATTGAGTAAATGTCAATCTAGCAAACCAGGCAACTAAAAGCAACTTTCTAAACAATGTTTTGGTTCGTTTCTAGCTTGCTAGCTAACCTTAAGCTAGCTGGCTAACCTTAAGCTAGCTGGCTAACCTTAAGCTAGCTGGCTAACCTTAAGCTAGCTGGCTAACCTTAAGCTAGCTGGCTAACCAGTTAAAATAATGACCATATCATATAGCTGACAACGTCTTAACTTCAGTTAATTTGTATTCAATATTACAGTAAAATAAACTCACAACAAGATCATTATTTACAAGTTAATCACAAGCTAAATACAAAAAATAGCTTACGGTTGTAATTGTGACTAAATAAAAGCAAGGCAGTCTACCGGATCATTTTAAAACTTGGACACTGTCTCGTTGGCCTAACGATATATCCTAATCTGACTTTGGTGCAGGTCATGTTGTTCTTCACATTACCCTCTCTGGTAAACACACACTATGTTAACCTGTTTGGGCTGCAGGGGCAGTATTGAGTAGCCAGATGGTGCTCATTTCAAACGGCCTCGTACTCAATTCTTGCTCGTACAATATGCATATTATTATTACTATTGGATAGAAAACACTCTCTAGTTTCTAAAACCGTTTGAATGATATCTCTGAGTAAAACAGAACTCATTTGGCACAAACTTCCTGACCAGGAAGTGGAAAGTCTGAAATCGAGGCTCTGTTCTACTTCCTGCCTATAAATGGGCATGATACGTATTAGTATACATGCACTTCATAGACCTTCCCCTGGATGTCAAGAGGCAGTGAGAGAAGAAATTGAGTGTTTATCTTGGTCTGAAGTGGAATACAAGCTCTTTGTATGACGTGTCCCCCATTTCCTGTTTTCTGGAAAGCGCGAGGAGGCACCTGGATTTGCCTTCTGTTTAGCTGCCGTTATGGACGACTAATATCTCTGGCTTTGATTTTATTTGATACATGTGACCATATCATCGTAAAGTATGTTTTTTCAATATAGTTTCATCAGATTATTGAATTTTTTGGGGGAGTTTTGCCGTGTTCCGTTCTCTGAGTTTGTTGACGATGGAGAGATTCGTGCCACTTGGCTAGTGTGCTTGCTAAATCGAGAGGGAAAATGGACGTTCTATATCCAAACAACGATTGTTCCCGACAAATGACCCCTTGTCCAACATTCTGATGAAATATCAGCAAAAGTAAGAAACATTTTATGATGCTATTTCATATATCTGTCGTACATGTGAACTAGTCGTCGGCGCCCAGCTTTTGGGTACTCTAGCTATACCGAAGCTGTATGTCGTAATGAAGTTATTTTTAGAATTCTAACACAGTGATTTCATTAAGAACTAATGGATCTATCATTTCCTATACAACATGTATTTTTTAGTTATGTTTATGAATAGCTATTTGGTCAGAATATGTGTGTCAGAAAAAGTGTCAGAAAGATATCCGGACGTTGTGGGAAATAGTAGCTACGTTAGCACAATGTATAACCACTGATTTCAGCTCTAAATATGCACATTTTCGAACAAAACATAAGTGTATGTATAACCTGATGTTATAGGACTGTCATCTGATGAAGAATATCAAGGTTAGTCAAAAATTATATATCTTTTACTGGTTTGTTACGATCGCTAACTTTTGCTGCTGGGAAATGGCTTGTGTTTCTGGCTATTGTGGTAAGCTAATATAATGCTATATTGTGTTTTCGCTGTAAAACACTTAATAAATCAGAAATATTGGCTGGAATCACAAGATGCCTGTCTTTCATTTGCTGTACACTATGTATTTTTCAGAAATGTTTTATGATGAGTAATTAGGTATTTGACGTTGGTGTCTGTAATTATTCTGGCTGCTTTCGGTGCAATTTCTGATTGTAGCTGCAATGTAAACTATGATTTATACCTGAAATATGCACATTTTTTGAACAAAACATAGATTTATTGAATAACATGTTATAAGACTGTCATCTGATGAAGTTGTTTGTTGGTTAGTTCGGTTGGTTCTTGGTTAGTTAGGTTGGCTTTGTGCATACTACCTGTGCTGTGAAAAATGTCTGTCCTTTTTTGTATTTGGTGGTGAGCTAACATAAATATACGTGCTGTTTTTGCTGTAAAACTGTCAGGATTTGGCCAGGACTGTTCAGGTTTTGGTCACTAGATGTCCCCATTGCACCTTTTTGAACCTTTTGTTTTTTCCTTGCTCTAATTATTGTTTGCACCTGTGTGTCGTTTCTTTGTTGGTATTTAAACCCTGTGTGTTCCTCAGTTCTTTGCTCTGTGTTTGTATGTTAGCACCCAGCCCCAGCCTTGCTGTGAACATATATTTCTTGTTGGATTTTCCAGAGGTTCTCTGGTTTAGTTCTTGTTTATTTTTGATTAGTCTTTTGAGGTTTGTTTGTTCCCTGCTGTTTTTACCACTTTGTGGAGTTTCTTTGTATTTTGGAGGATATCCATTTTTGCCTCTTGGCTTTATTTTGGAAGTTGTGGATTTATATTCTTTGCCTAAAGACCTTTTTATTTTATTAAACCACCATCTCTAGTACTGCTGAGTCTGCCACATCTTCTGGGTTCTGCCGACTATTAGTGACTGTTTCTCACACCTGGTCCTGACAAAAACATTTTAAAAATCGGACATGTTGGCTGGATTCACAAGATGTGTACCTTTTATTTGCTGTATTGGACTTGTTAATGTGTGAAAGTTAAATATTTAAAAAATATATATTTTGAATTTCGCGCCCTGCACTTGAGCTGGCTGTTGTCATATTGTGGGCGGCCTCGGGCTTGCAGCCAGAAGAAGTTAAATAAGATCAAAGTATATTTGTCACATGCACAGGATACAGAAGGTGTAAACTGTACAGTGAAATAGTGGTGTATTTTGTTTAGACATGTAAATAGCTAGCTAAACAATGAGCCATAATCCCAACTCATAACGTTACTACCCTGCATGAATATGCAGGTAACTAACCAACTAGGTTCAATCTTAGCTAGCTAGCTAACATTAGGCTATAACTAACAATGCAAATGGCTTTGAGATACAAATAATATTACTACACAGATCATGCATGTAATGTTAGCTAGCGAGCCAGCCAAATTAACGTTAGCTAACTAGCTAACAGTACTCTTTAACTTGCAATGAAAACGACTTAGAATTTTTTTTAATCATATATCTGAAAATGTAGCTAGCTAAACACTCTTACCCGTATACATGGGTGGACGCTTCTCCCTCTCTGTCACGGAGGCCATGGTTGCCCTTAGTTTGAAGATGTAATCCGGAGACAGGTGTTTTAAACAACAGCCTTCTGTGTGTTCTCTTTTCGACTCCCTCCACATATTTGCAATCAAACGCCAGAATTTTCTCCATCTCCTTAGCTGTCATACTCTGCTTCCACTGGGCATTCCACTGATTTCAAAACTCGGTCCTCCAGAAAGTGGAGAGCATTATCAACACTTTTGCAGTAATTTGTGATTTCTTTCAAAAAGCAGCGTTAGAAAGGATTACCTACACATACTGATCAGCTCATGTTATAGACAGAAGCTTGTTACATGGCAGACCAATCCGAAATCTGCTCTCAGCATGTCCAGGCCTTCCATTATCTCAGCCAATCATGGCTAGCGGGAGGGTTCCTTACTTTTTCCGTGGCTAAATCAACTAGGCTCATAATTTAACAATTGTATCCGTATTTACAGATGGCGTACAAGTTTGTTATTAAGGTACATGAAAGTTCACATTTTCCACAAGGAATTTCTATAAAAAAAAACGCATTTTGATTGAAAAAAAATTATGTTTACATTCAAATGCCTCTTCAAGTGCTGCAAAGAAAGACCTAGTTAAGCTGCAGCTGGCCCAGAACAGAGCGGCACAACTTTTTCTTAAATGTAATCAGAGGACTAATATTAATACGAGGCATGTCAGTCTCTCTTGGCTAAAAGTTGAGGAAAGACTGACTGCGTCACTTCTTGTTTTTATAAGAAACGTTAATGTGTTGGAAATTCCAAAATGTTTGCATAGTCAACTTCCACACAGCACTGACCAGTGGCGGTCGAGCCGTTTAAGATGAGGAAGGACATAAAAACACTTATTAGCATTGGCTTTATTTCTATTACAGCATATTGTCATTCATATTCCATTCACCCAGTTCAGTGTAACATCGATAGGTTTAGGCTACTGCATGATTTACATGGTAACATTTTCCCTATACCCATCATGAGCTTGCTACAACCTAGCCTATGAATGAGCCTATGACCAAGTTTACAACGTAGGTGCACACAGGTCGAGAGAACGATTGTGACAGACAGGGAAGCAGTAATCATTAGTCCAACAGTTGCAAAGAACAGTTTCTATTGGACAAATTCCTGTACATTTATTAATTAATCAATCATTTTTGTCCTATGCTACACAAAGATAAATAACATACATTTTTTAAACTAATCAAATCTGTTAGTTGGACTTGTTGCACCGCTACTGAAATGGTTGTTCCAGTTTAGAGGGTTATGGTTGTCTCATTTATTTTTCTTTCCAACCCTGGCAGTCATTCTGAATGCAGCGAAGGCTGGGGACCAGTGTCCAAAAAACAATGAAGGCTGGGGACCAGTGTCCAAAACACAATGAAGGCTGGGGACCAGTGTCCAAAACACAATGAAGGCTGGTGACCAGTGTCCAAAACACAACGAAGGCTGGTGACCAGTGTCCAAAACACAATGAAGGCTGGTGACCAGTGTTCAAAACACAATGAAGGCTAGTGACCAGTGTCCAAAACACAACGAAGGCTAGTGACCCGTGTCCAAAACACAACGAAGGCTGGTGACCAGTGTCCAAAACACAATGAAGGCTGGTGATCAGTGTCCAAAACACAATGAAGGCTGGTGACCAGTGTCCAAAACACAATGAAGGCTAGTGACCAGTGTCCAAAACACAATGAAGGCTGGGGACCAGTGTCCAAAACACAACGAAGGCTGGTGATCAGTGTCCAAAACACAATGAAGGCTGGGGACCAGTGTCCAAAACACAATGAAGGCTGGTGACCAGTGTCCAAAACACAACGAAGGCTGGTGACCAGTGTCCAAAACACAATGAAGGCTGGTGACCAGTGTCCAAAACACAACGAAGGCTGGTGATCAGTGTCCAAAACACAATGAAGGCTGGGGACCGGTGTCCATAACACAACGAAGGCTGGTGACCAGTGTCCAAAACACAATGAAGGCTGGTGACCAGACTAACCAACAGACTAACCAACAGACTAACCAACAGGTTGAGAACTGACGAAAAAAAGTGAGAGATGACTGTCTGATGAGCTTGTAAGCAACATACACAGACCAGAATGACTAGCCCACAGACCTGCCGTTGAGAATGGTTACATCTCCCTGATACAGGCCTGGGTGTCTGGTTTGAGAGAGCGTGTACATCTGTGTGAAACTGTGTGTTTCTGGTGTGAGTGTTGTGGTTCTCAGAAGAGCTGTCAGTTTAAATAAGGCCTGTTTATGTCAGAGTAAATTTAACCACAGCTATAGTTCCACTTTGTTCTACCCTAACCAGAGATATTAGCACTCTCTCTCTCTCTCTCTCTCTCTCTCTCTCTCTCTCTCTCTCTCTCTCTCTCTCTGTGTGTTTTCTCTCTCTCTCTGTTTTTTTTTATCTCTCTCTCTCTCGTGGGTGAAACCCTTTACTAAACTCATATTTGTACAGATTAAAAAAGAAGCGACACTGTCTCAAAATAGTGTTTTGGAGATAATGCCATGCTTGTACACTCATCCCCTCTACAGGGGTGGAAGCCAACCCTCTTGCAGGAAAGCTACTGGGTGTGCAGGCTTTTGCTTCAGCCATTCTGTAATCAGTGGTGTAAAGTACTTAAGTAAAATTATTTAAAGTACTACTTAAGCAGTTTTTTGGGGTATCTGTACTTTACTATTTATGTTTTTGACAACTTTTACTTTTACTTCACTACATTCCTAAAGAAAATATTGTATTTTTTACAACATACATTTTCCCTGACAACCCAAAGTACTCATAACATTTTGAATACTTCACACACTTATCAAGAGAACACGTGGTCATCCCTACTGCCTCTGGTTCTGGCAGACTCACTAAACAGAGAACACGTGGTCATCCCTACTGCCTCTGGTTCTGGCAGACTCACTAAACAGAGAACACGTGGTCATCCCTACTGCCTCTGGTTCTGGCAGACTCACTAAACAGAGAACACGTGGTCATCCCTACTGCCTCTGGTTCTGGAGGACTCACTAAACAGAGAACACTTGGTCATCCCTACTGCCTCTGGTTCTGGCAGACTCACTAAACAGAGAACACGTGGTCATCCCTACTGCCTCTGGTTCTGGCAGACTCACTAAACAGAGAACACCTGGTCATCCCTACTGCCTCTGGTTCTGGCAGACTCACTAAACAGAGAACACGTGGTCATCCCTACTGCCTCTGGTTCTGGAGGACTCACTAAACAGAGAACACGTGGTCATCCCTACTGCCTCTGGTTCTGGCAGACTCACTAAACAGAGAACACCTGGTCATCCCTACTGCCTCTGGTTCTGGCAGACTCACTAAACAGAGAACACCTGGTCATCCCTACTGCCTCTGGTTCTGGCAGACTCACTAAACAGAGAACACATGGTCATCCCTACTGCCTCTGGTTCTGGCAGACTCACTAACCAGAGAACACGTGGTCATCCCTACTGCCTCTGGTTCTGGCAGACTCACTAAACAGAGAACACGTGGTCATCCCTACTGCCTCTGGTTCTGGCAGACTCACTAACCAGAGAACACATGGTCATCCATACTGCCTCTGGTTCTGGCAGACTCACTAAACAGAGAACACGTGGTCATCCCTACTGCCTCTGGTTCTGGCAGACTCACTAAACAGAGAACACTTGGTCATCCCTACTGCCTCTGGTTCTGGCAGACTCACTACACAGAGAACACTTGGTCATCCCTACTGCCTCTGGTTCTGGCAGACTCACTAACCAGAGAACACATGGTCATCCATACTGCCTCTGGTTCTGGCAGACTCACTAAACAGAGAACACGTGGTCATCCCTACTGCCTCTGGTTCTGGCAGACTCACTAAACAGAGAACACATGGTCATCCCTACTGCCTCTGGTTCTGGCAGACTCACTACACAGAGAACACTTGGTCATCCCTACTGCCTCTGGTTCTGGCAGACTCACTAAACAGAGAACACGTGGTCATCCCTACTGCCTCTGGTTCTGGCAGACTCACTAAACAGAGAACACATGGTCATCCCTACTGCCTCTGGTTCTGGCAGACTCACTACACAGAGAACACTTGGTCATCCCTACTGCCTCTGGTTCTGGCAGACTCACTAACCAGAGAACACATGGTCATCCATACTGCCTCTGGTTCTGGCAGACTCACTAAACAGAGAACACGTGGTCATCCCTACTGCCTCTGGTTCTGGCAGACTCACTAACCAGAGAACACGTGGTCATCCATACTGCCTCTGGTTCTGGCAGACTCACTAACCAGAGAACACTTGGTCATCCCTACTGCCTCTGGTTCTGGCAGACTTACTAAACAGAGAACACGTGGTCATTTCTACTGCCTCTGGTTCTAGCAGACTCACTACACAGAGAACACGTGGTCATCCCTACTGCCTCTGGTTCTAGCAGACTCACTAAACAGAGAACACGTGGTCATCCCTACTGCCTCTGATCTGGAGGACTCACTAAACAGAGAACACATGGTCATCCCTACTGCCTCTGATCTGGAGGACTCATTAAACAGAGAACACATGGTCATCCCTACTGCCTCTGATCTGGAGGACTCACTAAACAGAGAACACATGGTCATCCCTACTGCCTCTGATCTGGAGGACTCACTAAACAGAGAACACGTGGTCATCCCTACTGCCTCTGGTTCTGGCAGACTCACTAAACAGAGAACACGTGGTCATCCCTACTGCCTCTGGTTCTGGCAGACTCACTAAACAGAGAACACGTGGTCATTCCTACTGCCTCTGGTCTGGAGGACTCACTAAACAGAGAACACGTGGTCATCCCTACTGCCTCTGGTTCTGGCAGACTCACTAAACAGAGAACACATGGTCATCCCTACTGCCTCTGGTTCTGGCAGACTCACTAACCAGAGAACACGTGGTCATCCCCACTGCCTCTGGTCTGGAGGACTCACTAAACAGAGAACACGTGGTCATTCCTACTGCCTCTGGTCTGGAGGACTCACTAAACAGAGAACACATGGTCATCCCTACTGCCTCTGGTTCTAGCAGACTCACTAAACAGAGAACACGTGGTCATCCCTACTGCCTCTGGTTCTGGAGGACTCACTAAACAGAGAACACCTGGTCATCCCTACTGCCTCTGGTCTGGAGGACTCACTAAACAGAGAACACCTGGTCATCCATACTGCCTCTGGTCTGGAGGACTCACTAAACAGAGAACACCTGGTCATCCCTACTGCCTCTGGTCTGGAGGACTCACTAAACAGAGAACACCTGGTCATCCATACTGCCTCTGGTCTGGAGGACTCACTAAACAGAGAACACCTGGTCATCCCTACTGCCTCTGGTTCTAGCAGACTCACTAAACAGAGAACACCTGGTCATCCATACTGCCTCTGGTTCTGGAGGACTCACTAAACAGAGAACACGTGGTCATCCCTACTGCCTCTGGTTCTGGAGGACTCACTAAACACACATGCATCTTCTGTAAATATTGTCTGAGTGTTGGGAATGTGCCTCTGGCTATCCGTTCATTTTCAAAACAAGAAAATACTTAATATGAGGAATTTGAAATGATTTATACTTTTACTTTTGATACTTAAGTATATTTTGGAATTACATTTAGTTTTGATACTTAAGTATATTTAAAATCAAATACTTTTAGACTTTTATTCAAGTAGTATTTTACTGGGTGACTTTCACTTTTACTTGAGTAACTTTCTATTAAGGTATCTATACTTTTACTCAAGTATGACAATTGGGCACTTTTTTCTACCACTGACAATAACATACCTGATTCAGCTAATCAAGGTCCTGATGAGCAGCTGATTAGTAGAACCATGGTAAAGCAGTGGTGGAACAATACATAGCATACCCAGCATCTCTCAAGAAGGAGGGTTGGCCACCTCTGATCGACAGGCAGTAACTCTCTTTGTACTCAACCGGTTACAATAAGTTCAGTGGTTCAAATCCAACTCAAGCTATTACCACCTAAATTGCCTATCTAATGGACATGGAGGGATTTTTCAAATATAAAACATTTACTCTGGACTGAAAACGCATAGCAGACACACACACACACCCCCCTCAATCATCACACTCACACACATCCAAACACACCCTTTCCTGCGCCATCTCCTACAGATAAACAGCTCCCAGCAGGGACAACACAGCAAGAACAACACGCACGCACAGCTATGTGAGGTAAGTTTGGGTTGGTATGCAGAACCCTTTTTCTCTCTCATTCTGGCCTAGTTACAGAACCCTTTCTCTCTCTCATTCTGACCTAGTTACAGAACCCTTTCTCTCTCTCATTTTGGCCAGGTTACAGAACCCTTTCTCTCTCTCATTCTGGCCTAGTTACAGAATCCTTTCTCTCTCTCATTCTGGCATAGTTACAGAACCCGTTCTCTCTCTCATTCTGGCCTAGTTACAGAATCCTTTCTCTCTCTCATTCTGGCCTAGTTACAGAATCCTTTCTCTCTCTCATTCTGGCCTAGTTACAGAACCCTTTCTCTCTGTCATTCTGGCCTAGTTACAGAATCCTTTCTCTCTCTCATTCTGGCCTAGTTACAGAATCCTTTCTCTCTCTCATTCTGGCCTAGTTACAGAACCCTTTCTCTCTCTCATTCTGGCCTAGTTACAGAACCCTTTCTCTCTGTCATTCTGGCCTAGTTACAGAATCCTTTCTCTCTCTCATTCTGGCCTAGTTACAGAATCCTTTCTCTCTCATTCTGGCCTAGTTACAGAATCCTTTCTCTCTCTCATTTTGGCCAGGTTACAGAATCCTTTCTCTCTCTCATTCTGGCCAGGTTACAGAATCATCTCTCGCTCTCATTCTGGCCAGGTTACAGAATCCTTTCTCTCTCTCATTCTGGCCAGGTTACAGAATCCTTTCTCTCTCTCATTCTGGCCAGGTTACAGAATCCTTTCTCTCTCTCATTCTGGACTAGTCACAGAATCCTTTCTTTCTCTCATTCTGGCCAGGTTACAGAATCATTTCTTTCTCATTCTGGCCTAGTTACAGAATCCTTTCTCTCTCTCATTTTGGCCAGGTTACAGAATCCTTTCTCTCTCTCATTCTGGCCAGGTTACAGAATCATTTCTCGCTCTCATTCTGGCCTAGTCACAAAATCCTTTCTCTCTCTCATTCTGGCCAGGTTACAGAATCCTTTCTCTCTCTCATTCTGGCTTAGTTACCGAATCCTTTCTCTCTCTCATTCTGGCCAGGTTACAGAAACCTTTCTCTCTCTCATTCTGGCCAGGTTACAGAATCCTTTCTCTCTCTCATTCTGGCCTAGTCACAGAATCCTTTCTCTCTCTCATTCTGGCCAGGTTACAGAATCCTTCCTCTCTCATTCTGGCCTAGTTACAGAATCCTTTCTCTCTCTCATTTTGGCCAGGTTACAGAATCCTTTCTCTCTCTCATTCTGGCCAGGTTACAGAATCATTTCTCGCTCTCATTCTGGCCAGGTTACAGAATCCTTTCTCTCTCTCATTCTGGCCAGGTTACAGAATCCTTTCTCTCTCTCATTCTGGCCTAGTCACAAAATCCTTTCTCTCTCTCATTCTGGCCAGGTTACAGAATCCTTTCTCTCTCTCATTCTGGCTTAGTTACCGAATCCTTTCTCTCTCTCATTCTGGCCAGGTTACAGAATCCTTTCTCTCTCTCATTCTGGCCTAGTTACAGAATCCTTTCTCTCTCTCATTCTGGTCTAGTTACAGAATCCTCTCTGAGCTTGACTACAGACCCACAGACAATCTTCTTGCGCTTCTCACACTCACTTTGTTTGAAAAATCACTCTGTCATTTAACCAAACCCCCCCAAAAAGTTTGTGAAATGGTGCTGGTTTTGTTTTTGCTGAGTGAGTGTGTTGAGTAACTTCAGATTTTTTTTTTTACGGATGTTGGCCAGTGAAGCGTGAAGGGCTGCACTTACAGTTCACTCTGAGCCTGTTAAATCATTTATTTTGAAATCAAATTACAGAGCAATAAGTGGAACAATAGATTAGGAGAAAATAACGGTAGTGAATCAAAGGCTGCACCTGACAACATGACAGTGTAGCCTAATCCCTATATATGCCTAGTGTACTGTAGGCCTTCTAGGATATTTTTGTTCAGAGACATATAGCGAGGGACAATACATAAGAAGGGATCCTTGATGTCCACATCACCAACAAACTAACAAATTAACATAGCACACCAAGACAGTCGTGAAGAGGGCACGACAAAACATATTCCCCTCAGGAGACTGAAAAGATTTGGCATGGGTCTTCAGATCCTCAAAAGGTTCTACAGCTGCACCATCGAGAGCATCCTGACTGGTTGCATCACTGCCTGGTATGGCACCTGCTCGGCCTCCGACCGCAAGGCACTACAGAGGGTAGTGTGAATGGCCCAGTACATCACTGGGGCCAAGCTTCCTGCCATCCAGGACCTCTATACCAGGCGGTGTCAAAGGAAGGACCTAAAAATTGTCAAAGACTCCAGCCACCCTAGTCATAGACTGTTCTCTCTGCCACGTCTAAGTCCAAGAGACTTCTAAACAGCTTCTACCCCCAAGCCATAAGACTCCTGAACATCTAGTCAAGTGGCTAGCCAGACTATTTGCATTGCATTGCCTAGAGAAGGATGCTACATAAGGAGGGATGCTACATAGGGAGGGAAAATACATAAGGAGGGATGCTACATAGGGAGGGATGCTACATAGGGAGGGAGGGTACATTGGGAGGAACACTACAAAGAGAGGGACACTACATAGAGAGGGATGCTACATAAGGAGGGATGCTACATAGGGAGGGATGCGGGATGCTACATAGGGAGGGACGCTACATAGAGAGGTACACTACATAGAGAGGGACACTACATAAGGAGGGACAATACATAAGGGATGCTACATAGGGAGGGATGCTACATAGAGAGGAACGCTACATAAGGAGGGATGCTACATAGGGATGCTCCATAGGGACAGATGCTACATAGGGAGGGATGCTACATAGGGAGGGATACTACATAGAGAGGGACGCTACATAGAGAGGGACACTACATAGAGAGGGACGCTACATAAGGAGGGATGCTACATAGGGAGGGATGCTACATATGGAGGGACGCTACATAGAGAGGTACACTACATAGAGAGGGACGCTACATAAGGAGGGACAATACATAAGAGATGCTACATAGGGAGGGATGCTACATAGGGAGGGAGGGTACATAGGGAGGGACACTACATAGAGAGGGACGCTACATAGAGAGGGACACTACATAGAGAGGGATGCTACATAGGGAGGGACGCTACATAGAGAGGTACACTACATAGAGAGGGATGCTACATGAGGGACAATACATAAGGGATGCTACATAGGGAGGGATGCTACATAGAGAGGAACGCTACATAAGGAGGGATGCTACATAGGGATGCTCCATAGGGACAGATGCTACATAGGGAGGGATGCTACATAGGGAGGGATGCTACATATGGAGGGACGCTACATAGAGAGGTACACTACATAGAGAGGGACGCTACATAAGGAGGGACAATACATAAGAGATGCTACATAGGGAGGGATGCTACATAGGGAGGGAGGGTACATAGGGAGGGAGGGTACATAGAGAGGGACGCTACATAGAGAGGGACACTACATAGAGAGGGATGCTACATAGGGAGGGACGCTACATAGAGAGGTACACTACATAGAGAGGGATGCTACATGAGGGACAATACATAAGGGATGCTACATAGGGAGGGATGCTACATAGGGAGGGATGCTATATAGAGAGGAACGCTACATAAGGAGGGATGCTACATAGGGATGCTCCATAGGGAAAGATGCTACATAGGGAGGGATGCTACATAGGGAAGGATGCTACATAGGGATGCTACATAGGGAAGGATGCTACATAGGGAGGGATGCTTCATAAGTAGGGATGCTAAATAGGGAGAGATGCTACATTGAGATGGATGCTACACAGGGATGCTACATAGCGAGAGATGCTACATAGGGAGGGATGCTACATAGGGAGGGATGCTACATAGGTAGGGGTGCTACATATGTAGAGATGCTACATAGGGAGGGCAAAAAGTACTACAGTAGAGGAATATGGCTCTGGTCAAAAGTAGCCTAGTGCATTATAAGGGAAATAAGACACGGCCTGACACTTATCTGTTAGCTTGACAATGGCTTTTTGGACGTGGTCATTAGCGGTATAGAGGAAATCTTTGGCTCCCTGGATTACAGGATGAGTGTACTCCTATGTCATAAAGGCTCAGACCTCTTGGTAGAGGCTATAGTAGGCCAGAGGCAGGCGCCCACTGAAACCTTCTTTCACTCTGTCTCCGTCAGTCTCTCTTTGGCGCCCACTGAAACATTCTTTCACTCTATCACTCCCTTTCTCTACTTTTCTATATGGAGGATGTGATGACATCACGTGGAAACAGGAAGACCCTGTGCCTGAGACACCTGACTTCCCAGAACTTTTCCATCTCACCCTTTATCACTCACTCTCTCTCTTATTCTACCCCACAACCTCCCCCTGTACCTCTCACTCAGTGGAGGCTCCACAGAGGAGGAAGGGGGGACCATCCTCCTCAGTAAATTGTATTGAAATTAAAATTGTAAAACATTTAAAAATATATAATTTTTTGATTGAACTATACTAAATATATTCACGTCACTAGTAATTTATTAAAACACACTGTTTTGCAAATACAGTAGCCTCAACAGCACTCTGTAGGGTAGCACCATGGTGTAGCCGGAGGACAGTTAGCTTCCGTCCTCCTCTGGGTACATTGACTTCAATACAAAACCTAGGAGGTTCATGGTTCTCACCCCCTTCCATAGACTTACACAGTAATTAGGAAAACTTCCGGAGAATGTCCTCCAACCTATGAGAGCTCTTGAAGCATGAACGACATGTTGTCCACCCAATCAAAGGATCAGAGAATTAATCAAGTGCTGAAAACATAAGCTACAGCTAGCTAGCACTGCAGTGCATAAAATGTGGTAAGTAGTTGACTCAAAGAGAAAGACAATAGTTGAACAGATTTTAACAAATTAATTTCTTACAAAATGAAGTCTGGAGCAAGAGAGAGATAGAGAGAGATTCTCGGGTTTTTTCACTTTCAGTTTCACTTACTTAGCTAGCTAACACAACTAGCTAGTTTAGCCTACACAAACACCCTTCTCAAACAGAGGGATGCTATGTTAGCTAGCTGACTATGACTATCCAACACAACACTGGAACTCTGCCTGCCGGTATAATCGCTAAACTGCTTACTGACTGTACACTATAATGTTACTGCATGATTGTAGAGGGTAACGGGGATAAACATACCTGAATTTGTCCAATAGAAAATTCTTGTTTGCAACACCCTATATTAGCAAGATGCAGGCAAGCTTGTGCAATGCGGTATTGAATGTGTCACTGTCTGCCCATGTGTCACTGTCTGTCACATCAAATTCTTCTCTCAATCTGAGTGCACCCACATTGCAAACTTCGTTCATAGGCTAGGTTGTAGCAACCTCGTGATGGGTATATGGACAATTTTAGTATCATGTAGTAGGCTAAACCTATGGATGGTGCATTGAACTGGGTGAATGGAATATGAATTACAGTCATCCAATATGCTGTAATAGAAATAAGGACATGCTCATTAACCTGTTTGGGCTGCAGGGGCAGTATTGAGTAGCCGGATAAAAGGTGCCCATTTCAAACGGCCTCGTACTCAATTCTTGCTCGTACCAATATGCATATTATTATTACTATTGGATAGAAAACAATCTCTAGTTTCTAAAACCGTTTGAATTATATCTGTGAGTAAAACAGAACTCATTTTGCAGCAAACTTCCTGACAGGAAGTGGAAAATCTGAAATCGATGCTCTGTTCTAGGGCCTGCCTATAAATGGGCTTCATATATATCAGTATACATGCACTTCATACGTCTTCCACTAGATGTCGACAGGCAGTGAGAGAAGAAATGGAGTGTATAACTTGATCTGGGGTCGAATAAATGCTCTTTGTATGACGTGTCACCAGTTTCCTGTTTTCTGGAGAGCGTGTGAAGGGACCTGGTTTTGCCTTTTGTACAGACTAATATCTCCGGCTTTGATTTTATTTGATACATGTGACAATATCATCGTAAAGTATGTTTTTTCAATATAGTTTTATTAGATTATTGAATTTTTTTCGAGACGTTAGGCGTGTTGCTTTGTCTGCGTTTGTTCAGGAAGGAGAGCTTCGCGCCACTTTGCTAGCTTTCCGTGCTAATTGACTGGAGAAGAGGACATTCTAAATCCAAACAACGATTGTTCCCGACAAAGGACCCCTTGTACAACATTCTGATGAAAGATCATCAAAAGTAGGACCCATTTTATGATGTTTTTTCATATATCTGTCGAACATGTTGTACTAGTCGTTTGCGGCCAGATTTTGGGTACTCTCTCGCCATAACGTAAACTGCATATCGTAATGAAGTTATTTTTAGAATTCTAACATGGCGATTGCATTAAGAACTAGTGTATCTATCATTTCCTATACAACATGTATTTTTTTGTTATGTTTATGAATAGTTATTTGGTCAGAATATGTGAGTGTCAGAAAAATATCCGGACGTTGTGGGAAAAAGATGCTACGTTAGCACAATGTATAACCACTGATTTCAGCTCTAAATATGCACATTTTCGAACAAAACATAAGTGTATGTATAACCTGATGTTATAGGACTGTCATCTGATGAAGCTTATCAAGGTTAGTCAAAAATGATATATCTTTTGCTGGTTTGTTACGATCGCTAACTTTTTCTGCTGGGGAATGGCTTGTGTTTCTGGCTATTGTGGTAAGCTAATATAATGCTATATTGTGTTTTCGCTGTAAAACACTTAAGAAATCTGAAATATTGGCTGGAATCACAAGATGCCTGTCTTTCATTTGCTGTACACCATGTATTTTTCAGAAATGTTTTATGATGAGTATTTAGGTATTTGACGTTGGTGTCTGTAATTACTCTGGCTGCTTCGGTGCCATTTCTGACGGTAGCTGTGATGGTAGCTGCAATGTAAAACTGATTTATACCTGAAATATGCACATTTTTCGAACAAAACATAGATTTATTGAATAACATGTTCTAAGACTGTCATCTGATGAAGTTGTTTCTTGGTTACTTTGGTTGGTTCTTGGTTAGTTAGGTTGGTTTTGTGCATGCTACCTGTGCTGTGAAAAATTTCTGTCCTTTTTTGTATTTGGTGGTGAGCTAACATAAATATACGTGGTGTTTTCGCTGTAAAACATTTTAAAAATCGGACATGTTGGCTGGATTCACAAGATGTTTATCTTTCAAATGCTGTATTGGACTTGTTAATGTGTGAAAGTTAAATATTTCTAATAAATATATTTTGAGTTTCGCGCCCTGCACTTGAAGTGGCTGTTGTCATATTGTGCCCAGCTTCAGGCTTGCAGCCAGAAGAAGTTAAAAAAATTATCGTCCTCCCTAATCTTAAAACGGCACCGGCCACCACTGCTCTCACAACCCCCCCCCCCCCCCCCCCTCTCTCTCTCTCTCTTTCCCTGCCCTCTCTCTCTTTCCCTGCCTTCTCACTCTTTCTCCCCCTCTCTCTCGTCCTGCCCTCCCTTTTCTCTGTATACCCCCACTATTCCTATATTTCGCTACATTGAAGGTTATGCTTTGAGAAATGCTTTGAGAAAAAAAAATATGGGCTCCTAGACTGCTCACTACTGCTTCACTCACACCCTGTGGTGTTTCCTGTTAACCCGAGAGAGAGAGAGAGTGTTTCATACCTGGGCCTGTGCCCTCAGAAATAGGGGACACATCCAAAACAATATACATTTACATTGCTACACACAGACATTTGAACTTTACCATAGATACACATACATACACTGAGTATCTTAGTTTAGGCTACAGAGGTTTACACTCAGTCTCACAGAGCTAAATAAGAGCCGCAAACATGAACCGACTGACTCACCGGAGAGCATGAAGGGTCGTCCGTTATCCGCGGGGGCTGGCGGAGAGAGGTGTGAACAGCAACAGGGAGTTAAAGTTCCAGGCGCACGGGACAGAACGGGATGAGACCGTGGCTCGCGGAGCGCTCCTCTAGAGGGGATGTGAACGTGAGACGCTCTCTCTCTGTCCGGAAGGGTTGGATTGACTGATACGCGCACTGACTGACGTCCACTCCGAAGCGCGCACCCTGGATGTGCTTGTGTTTTAACAGGAAAAATAGAAATCTGGTTTTGACTTTCAATTACGTGATTAATGTAGAAATTGTTCAAACGCAAAGTCCGGTGATTTGACAAAACCGCTGAGCCCGGGAATAGAACCGCTGGGCATGTCCCAGCCAGGTAGTCCCTTCCTACTATCCTGCTAGAGAGACACATATGTTTCCCATGCAAATAAAGCCCTCGAGTTGATTAAATTGAATTGATATAGAGACACCCAGATAGACAGAGGCTCTCTTTTTCTCCCTCTCCCTCTCTCTCTAGAGAGAGAGAGCATCTAGAGAGGTGTGCTACTGGAAGCGGATAAAGAGTGATCTCGCCTATAACTAATGAACGGGTTTTCAGCATAACATCAGTTTGTTCAAGGATGGAGACACACCATAGAGATAAAGAGCAATGACGTCTTTTTGTAGGCATTAACTCCGCCATGGTTCGTTGGCCAAAACCTACCGGGAAAATGAATGGCGTGTTTGTAGGGTTTTCTGGATTAAAGTCGAAAATAAGGTCTGTCGTGAAGATAATCTTCATCAGCTAACTTCAATTTTATTTATTTAGAAAAATCTATGTAATGATGAAAAAACAAAGCGCATAAAGGCTTAATAATTCATTAAGGTAATGTTAACTGACTGCTATTATCTCATAGAACAAAACGTATAATAGCTCCTAAACCTGTGTTAACCTCCAACTTTATTTTCGGCATCCCGAGTTGCGCAGTGGTCTAAGGCAGTGCAAGAGGCGTCACTACAGTCCCTGTTTCGATTCCAGGCTGTATCACATCCGGCTGTTATTGGGAGTCCCGTAGGGCAGCGCAGAATTGGCCTAGCGTCGACCGGGTTTGGCCGGAGTAGGCCATCATTGCAAATAATGATTTGTTCTTAACAGACTTGCCTAGTTAAATAAAGGTTAAATACATAGATATTTATTTTTTCCAAAACCCTATTCATTCCCCATGAATTTTTCCCATAGGGATGGTTGAACGAACCAGAGTTAATATATTTCCGGGTTTTAGGACTACAAACTGGCGAGCTTTGTTCTCTGTTGGGAACAAGAGGTTATAATGATTTTAGAGTTCTATGAAACTCAGAAATTGATGGAGCCAGTAAGAGAAGGGACGAGCTGTCCTTTGTCTC
The DNA here is from genome assembly GCF_029448725.1 of Salvelinus fontinalis. NCBI lineage: Eukaryota > Metazoa > Chordata > Actinopteri > Salmoniformes > Salmonidae > Salvelinus > Salvelinus fontinalis. The sequence continues at coordinate 11,508,214 of NC_074696.1, forward strand.
AACGCGGTGGCCAGTCTGTGGAACTGCAGATGCGATTCACTATATATTCTACCTCTTGGTGTTGTCATTCGGAAACACAATGTCAACTTTCACTGCTATGCGGAAGACACACAGCTGTACATTTCGTTGAAACATGGTTAAACCCCAAAATTGCCCACCCTGGAAGCCTGTGTTTCAGACATAAGGAAGTGGATGTCGGAAGATTTTTTACTTTTAAACTATGACAAAAACAGAGATGCTAGTTCTAGGTCCCAAGAAACAATGAGATCTGCTGTTCGATCTGACAATTCATCTTGATGGTTGTACAGTCGTCTCAAATAAAACTGAAGGACCTCTGCGTTACTCTGGACTCTGATGTCTCGTTTGAAGAACATATCAAGAATATTTAAAGGACAGATTTTTTTCCATCTTTGTAACATTGCAAAAATCAGAAACTTTTTGTCCAAAAATGATGCATAAAAATGTATCCACACTTTTGTCACTTCTAGATTAGACAACTGCAATGCTCTACTTTCCGGCTACCTGGATAAAACACTAAATAAACTTCAGTTAGTGCTAAATACGGCTGCTAGAATCCTGACTAGAACCAAAACATTTGATCATATTACTCCAGTGCCAGGCTCTCTACACTGGCTTCCTGTTCAGGCTAGGGCTGATTTCATGGGCTAGGTCCTACGCACCTCTGTGAGGACAGACACTGTAGATGAGAAGCAAGTACAGGGAGTGAACATTTAATAAAACATGGACATGAAACAGAACACCGACAGCATCTGGACAGGGGAAACGTAAATGACAATAATGCTGACACGGGGAACAGACAGATATTTTAATTTATTTTTTTGTCAGGACCTGGTGCGAGAAACAGTCACTTAAAATCGTCAGAACCCAGAAGATGAGGCAGACACAGCAGTACTAGAGATGGTGGTTTAAGAAAAGAACAAAATCTTCAGGCACAGAAACTAAATCCACAATGTCCAAAAATAAAGCCAAGAGGCACAAAATGGAAATCCTCCAAAATACAAAAGAAACTCCACAAAGTGGTAAAAAACAGCAGGGAAAAACAAACCTCAAAAGACTACTCAAATAATACACAAGAACTAAACCAGAGAACCTCTGGAAAATCCAACAAGAGAAATATCTGTATAAAACAAGGCTGGGGCTGGGTGCTAACTTACAAACACTGAGCAAGGAACTGAGGAACACACAGGGTTTAAATACTAACAAGGGAATGACCTACAGGTGCAAACAATAATTAGAGCAAGAAAAACAAAAGGTACAAAAAAGGTGCAATGGGGACATCTAGTGACCAAAACCCGAACAGTCTTGGCCAAAACCTGACAAACAGTCCATCATTACTTTAAAACATGAAGATCAGTCAATCCGGAAAATGTCAAGAACTTTTACATTTTCTTCAATGCAGTCGCAAAAACCATCAAGCGCTTAGATGAAACTGGCTCTCATGTGGAACGCCACAGGAAAGGAAGACCCAGAGTGTCATGCCCTGATCTGTTTCACCTGTCCTTGTGATTGTCTCCACCCCCTCCAGGTGTCACTTATTTTCCCCAGTGTATATATCCCTGTGTTTCCTGTCTCTCTGTGCCAGTTCGTCTTGTATTTTTTACCAAGTCAACCAGTGTTTTTCCCGTTATCCTGCACAGTGGGGTTAACTGCCTTGTTCAGGGGCAGAACGACAGATTTTTACCTTGTCAGCTCGGGGATTCGATATTGCAACCTTCCAGTGACTAGTCCAACACTCTAACCACTAAGCTACACTGCCGCCCCAATATGTTTTGCCTACAAGAATATGTTTGTGCTGCTATTGTAGTAATAGGAATTAAAATACTTAAATTTAATAGGATTTAATAGGATCTTTGGTAATTTACATATCACCCACCAGAGGGAGCAGAGAGCTACACAATGCATTTTATTCACTTCACAGCAGCTCTATACTATAGACTACAGTTTCTATAGAGTTACATTCACAAGGAAACACGCACAGCAAGTACTAGCAGCAATCCCCATGCCTCGCCCTTTTTCTCTCCTTCCCCAGTGGATGAGTACAGATTATTTTGCATCAGGTATGTGGAGGTATGTGGTGACTGGGGGTGTAATACCATAATCAAACAGCAGAGGGTGCAGTGTGTCACAGCATCACCCAGTCAGCGTCACTCCATCCATGTATGACTAAACATTGGATTCTCTCAGCTCTACTCAAGTGTCTAGGAGGTAGAGGTTATTGATGTGAGTGAGATTCAGAGGTCTCTGAGAGCGATATGTTTGTGTGTGCTATATGTCTGTTCCATATGTAGGGTGTCCAATCAAAAACACATCTTTTGACTAATGGGTAAAATAATATGTTAATTGTGTAGATAATCCTCGAAGAAAACCAATGGTCCAAACCCCATGTCTCTATCATAATCCAATAAAAAATTGTTTTTTACCATTGTAGATGGTCAAAATCAAGGTGACTAAATCAGTGGAGCCCAGAGAAAAAAAGTTGTCAAAAATCAGGAAAATAGCATCACATCAGATATTCTGGATTCTGTGCAAGAATGAAGGCTACTGGCCACCTGCCAGGCTCCCTTTCCCATTGATCTCATCTTTCCTCTCGAATCCACAGGACATAAAACAATATAGAGGTCAGATGGATACTGATTTTGAGACATGCCATGCAGTATTCTCATATGTTAGTATACGCTTTTCATATTCATTCGAAATTCATGTTAATTTCTCGCCAAAACAAGCTTATCTCTCTGGGTAATACTTCCTTTTAAGGAGTCCTTATTACATAGTGTAATTACACTAACACGTTTTGTTAACTGTAGCAACTCAGTTACACTCTAAAAAATGTGTGATGCAACAAGGCTTCCTCTAAGATCCTCAAAGTTCTTTTGAAGAACCTTCGGGTTCTTGGCACTGAAAATGGCCCCAAAAAGGTAATTCCCGAGAACCTCATAGGAAGTGGGGTTCATCGAAGAACCTCTTTAGTTGGTGGGGGTTCTTGCCGGAACCTAACTGCCCATCTGAAACATTTGGATTTAAAGGACAGCAAGTACAGGCACTTACATTTTTAAAGATTTAAAGATCTCCTCAATTTGAGGTAAGGTTAGTCCCTTGTATGATCTAAAATGATATTGTTTTACGATGACACCATCTATCTTTTCATATTTGTGCAATTCTTTCTAAAACAGAGAATGGACACAATTCAATGGATATCAATCAACAAAGAGGTGAGAATGTGTAGGCTATAATAATATGTTGAAGGCCAGCTGTATTAGTTGCAGATGACTTAACTGCTCACTTTTGTGTCTGTGTCTGCAGGTATACAGCTGAGGAGGCATACAAAGGTATGTCAGTTGGTATGTTATGCAGATCACATGTACCATCCTCCTCCCTTACCTCTTCAGTTAATATCCCCTAGGCCTCTACATTATGGACAATGTGTGTGAATGAAAACTATTATAAAAACAGGTTTTATTCTTTCACATTGACCACAAAAAACCAAGGTACGAATACTGTCTGTGCATGTTTTGTTAGTAAATATAACAGGAAACGTGTTCGATCACCATGAACTACAAAATCCTTCTGTCTATGGATACGGAGAACATCAACACATGAACATCACCAGGCCAGAGGATAAACCCATTGGACTTGGGGGCTGCTGGGAGTTTACCTCAGATTTAGATTTTTTTTGTAATTCTGCTTAGCCATTAAAATCTAAATAAACACTGACAACTAAACTATTGTGTTATTGTTGTTATTGTTATGCATATTACTATTATGCATAATAATAAGGGAGGGAAGGTAATCAAAAAATTAACCCCAAAACATTATTCAAAAGGTTCTTTGAATATCCATTAAAAGGGGTTTCTAGGGGTTCCCCCACAGTTTCAATTTGAAGAACCTCTGAAGGAAACTCCAGGAACCTTTTATTTTTAGAGTGTGTAATGCCCACAAACTGTTAAGGCCTATATAATGCTGTCCCCAACAGCGAAGCTTTATTTTCAGCAGCATGGGGTGAATCATCACCATTGCTACACCTGGCAAATCATCAGAGCCTCATCTGGCAGCAAAAAAATGATAATTCAGCCTCATTTACTGTCTTTTTAAAAACCATAGCTGACATGGCTGACTTTCTTAAATAAATAAATATAGTTTCTACTGACTACTTGTTGTGTAACTCGATAAAAAAAACACACATTCTCCTTCAATAAAAATGAAGGCTGACATGAGTTTTGAAATTTTAACCATCGACAACCATTATTACATTTATGTTCAGTAGATTCATGTTTGTTTGTATATCATTATCAGCTAGCTATAAGTATGAGCAAGTGCAAGCAAACGAGCTGCAACGAGGTAAGCCTTCGTTCAGCACTTTCAAAATGGACGCCAACAGAAATGAAGATAGGTGTTAGTTCAGATAAAACCAGCAAGATATTCAGGCCTTAACTTTACTCTTCTTTACGTCACCACTGAGAGAGAGAGAGACACGGTTAGCCTACAATTTGAAGTATTTTATTAGGCCTATAAGGTCTAAAAAGGAAGAAAAATAAAATCACGAGAATCCACTTTTATAGACAATATAACGACGTACAGACAGCGCATTACGCAAACAAAACAACCCTTACAATATCAAATGGAATTACATGGGTCTATTACTGAACGGTCACTGACAAACATGGTTACAGACCCAACAACATTGTATAGTATCCCCTCTTCATGGTTACAGACCCAACATTATATAGTATCCCCTCTTCATGGTTACAGACCCAACAACATTATATAGTATCCCCTCTTCACGGTTACAGACCCAACAACATTATATAGTATCCCCTCTTCATGGTTACAGACCCAACAACATTATATAGTATCCCCTCTTCATGGTTACAGACCCAACAACATTATATAGTATCCCCTCTTCATGGCTACAGACCCAACAACCTTATATAGTATCCCCTCTTCTTGTAGAAAAGCACATGAGCTAATTATAATACACAAAGTATGCAAAACAAAGAAATGCATCATTCCTACATTGCCTAAAACAATGTACCGTGGGGAGAACAAGTATTTGATACACTGCCGATTTTGCAGGTTTTCCTACTTACAAAGCATGTAGAGGCCTGTAATTTTTATCATAGGTACACTTCAACTGTGAGAGACGGAATATAAAACAAAAATCCAGAAAATCACATTGTATGATTTTTAAGTAATTAATTTGCATTCTATTGCATGACATAAGTATTTGATCACCTACCAACCAGTAAGATTTCCGGCTCTCACAGACCTGTTAGTTTCTCTTTAAGAAGCCCTCCTGTTCTCCACTTATTACCTGTATTAACTGCACCTGTTTGAACTCGTTACCTGTATAAAAGACACCTGTCCACACACTCAATCAAACAGACTCCAACCTATCCACAATGGCCAAGACCAGAGAGCTGTGTAAGGACATCAGGGATAAAATTGTAGACCTGCACAAGGCTGGGATGGGCTACAGGACAATAGGCAACAACTGCTGGCGCAATTATTAGAAAATGGAAGAAGTTCAAGATGACGGTCAATCCCCCTCGGTCTGGGGCTCCATGCAAGATCTCACCTCGTGAGGCATCAATGATCATGAGGAAGGTGAGGGATCAGCCCAGAACTACACGGCAGGGCCTGGTCAATGACCTGAAGAGAGCTGGGACCACAGTCTCAAAGAAAACCATTAGTAACACACTACGCCGTCATGGATTAAAATCCTGCAGCACATGCAAGGTCCCCCTGTTCAAGCCAGCGCATGTCCAGGCCCGTCTGAAGTTTGCCAGTGACCATCTGGATGATCCAGAGAAGGAATGGGAGAAGGTCATGTGGTCTGATGAGACAAAAATAGAGCTTTTTGGTCTAAACTCCACTCGCCGTGTTTGGAGGAAGAAGAAGGATGAGTACAACCCCAAGAACACCATCCCAACCGTGAAGCATGGAGGTGGAAACATAATTCTTTGGGGATGCTTTTCTGCAAAGGGGACAGGACGACTGCACCGTAATTGAGGGGAGGATGGATGGGGACATGTATCGCGAGATCTTGGTCAACAACCTCCTTCCCTCAGTAAGAGCATTGAAGATGGGTCGTGGCTGGGTCTTCCAGCATGACAACGACCCAAAACACACAGCCAGGGCAACTAAGGAGTGGCTCCGTAAGAAGCATCTCAAGGTCCTGGAGTGGCCTAGCCAGTCTCCAGACCTGAACCCAATAGAAAATCTTTGGAGAGAGCTGAAAGTCCGTATTGCCCAGCGACAGCCCCGAAACCTGAAGGATCTGGAGAAGGTCTGTATGGAGGAGTGGGCCAAAATCCCTGCTGCAGTGTGTGCAAACCTGGTCAAGAACTACAGGAAACGTATGATCGCTGTAATTGCAAACAAAGGTTTCTGTATCAAATATTAAGTACTGCTTTTCTGATGTATCAAATACTTATATCATGCAATAAAATGCAAATTAATTACTTAAAGATTTTCTGGATTTTTGTCTCTCACAGTTGAAGTGTACCTATGATAAAAATAACAGACCTCTACATGCTTTGTAAGTAGGAAAACCTGCAAAATCGTCAGTGTTTCAAATACTTATTCTCCCCACTGTATAAGATACTGAGATAGATCTATTTAACAATTGAGATGTACAAACTATGGCATAAGGGAACAATGAAGGGATAAGAGGCATTTTCGATTCTGACATTAATGAGCGAGTTCAGAGTGACGACATAACTGTGTTCAGCATGTTTGAAATGGACAGTGACAGATTTCAGAACATGGGCCGTTCTTACAGTGTTCTCCCTGTACACCAAGTCAGAACCATAGGAGGTTCTTGGTCACCTCCCCCGATTGCTCAGTTTGGCCGTGCAGCCAGCTCTAGTAGGAGTCTTGGTGGTTCCAAGCTTCTTCCATTTAAGAATGATGGAGGCCACTGTGTTCTTGGGGACCTTCAATGCTGCAGAAATGTTTTGCTACCCTTCCCCAGATCTGTGCATCGACACAATCCTGTCTCTGAGCTCTACGGACAATTCCTTCAACCTCATGGCTTGGTTTTTGCTCTGACATGCACTGTCAACTGTGGGACCTTAGATAGGTGTGTGCCTTTCCAAACCATGTCCAAACAATTTAATTTACCACAGTTGGACTCCAATGAAGTTATAGAAACATCTCAAGGATGATCAATGGAAACGGGATACACCTGAACTCAATTTCGAGTCTCATAGTAAAGGGTCTGAAAACCTTTACTAGAAAAAATTCAAAAAACCTGTTTTCTCTTTGTCATTATGGTTCAGTGTGTAGATTGCTGAGAAACAACAAATATTTAATAAATTTGAAAACAAGGCTATAACGTAACAAAATGTGGAAAAAGTCCAATGTGGAAAAAGTCAAGGGGTCTGAATACTTTCCGAAGGCAGGAGGTATAAGTGTGAAGCATCCGCTTGGCGTTTCCCCTCACTACCAAATATGGTGATGAGGGGGAGCCCTCTGGCAGGCAGTGGGAGAAGATGGAACAAGACAGATTTTGGCCGACATTCTGCACATTTTATTATCAATTAAATATTTGATTTCAATACAATTTTCTGTTAAAACAACACTATAACACTATATACAACACAATTTTCTGTTAAAACAACACCAAAACAACACTATGTTATGAACAGAGTGGACAAAGATTTGTAGAGTTTTTTTTTTTAAATCACGTTGTTTAGAAGGAGTGCAAAGGCAAATTAATTTATCACTTGGTAATGACAGGCTGTGGTCTATCTTGGTTTAGTTATAAAAATCTTTGGTATAATGTTGATATGATCAGTCCAATCAAAGCTACGGTAGATATAATGTGATTTATTTGACATCATTTTATCTGCGGCCAATGACCTTGAGCCTTCTTGCAGTCCAAACGCAAAGTAGACAGCTCTCGGCCCTAAACCCTCAGCCCTTGAATTACATTTTACATCGTCACATCTGAGTGTACCTTAAAATCTCCCTTGGTAGAGTGATGATCGGAGAGGCAATGTCCTTGGTGGAAATCTTGAAGTTGAGTTTAAAAACAACAAACCTAAAGCTATTAATGTAGCTAGCACTTCTGCCAGGTAGCTAGCTACAGTTACCCATAGCTGGCTAGATAGTTTTATAGTTTGCTCATTTATTCCAATACATTTCAGAATTCCGAAAAAATATGTATATGAAGATAGCTACGTTTTATAAACTCCTCACTACGAGACTAAGCCAATTTGAGCATCCTTCCCACTTGCCAATGCTAAAATAAAGGTAATCTATATATTTATTTTTTTATAAAGCTAGCGTCATAATTTTGTCTCACATGCAGAAAATGAAGCCATGTTGATTAAATTTGACACCTCGCAGCCATCGGATACACGTAACGACAGTTTGCATTGAATTGTGGGTCATATCAACCTCACAAGTGATCAAAGTTGTGACGTCCACTTAAGATGGCAATCGGACTGCATTCAGTTTCGACAGGGATTCCCCGAGGGAAAGTGGCTAACGCGAGGGCTGAGGCGGTGAAATTAACTGTTTGGACTGCAGCCCGTAATGTAAATCTATGGCAGCACCTGAAAGGGATTATATAATATCTGTACATTATAGGAACACCTGTAATTACAAAAGTACAATGATTCATGTTTTGCTTTAGCTTGATATTAAGAATCAGTGGTATAGACTTTATAAGTGCATGAAGAGGTCAACTGTACAAAGGTTAGATGTCTGTGTGTTGAAACTATACTTTCAGTTCCTGTTGATACTATGTTCCAGTCTTACTTCTGCTGGTACGTGATAGCAACAGGAAGAAGAAGGATTGGGAAACTAACTGCAAACAACAATAAACTGAACTCCGCCTAGCAGAAACATCTTTGTATTAGCAACTATTCATTATGAGCTTATATGGTATTAAAGTTAAGGGACATCACCCTGGGTGGGGTGGTCAGGGACATCACCCTGGGTGGGGTGGTCAGGGACATCACCCTGGGTGGGGCGGTCAGGGACATCACCCTGGGTGGGGCGGTCAGGGACATCACCCTGGGTGGTGCGGTCAGGGACATCACCCTGGGTGGGGCGGTCAGGGACATCACCCTGGGTGGGGCGGTCAGGGACATCACCCTGGGTGGGGCGGTCAGGGACATCACCCTGGGTGGGGCGGTCAGGGACATCACCCTGGGTGGGGCGGTCAGGGACATCACCCTGGGTGGGGCGGTCAGGGACATCACCCTGGGTGGGGCGGTCAGGGACATCACCCTGGGTGGGGCGGTCATGGACATCACCCTGGGTGGGGCGGTCAGGGACATCACCCTGGGTGGGGCGGTCAGGGACATCACCCTGGGTGGGGCGGTCAGGGACATCACCCTGGGTGGGGCGGTCCTCAGTAGGGGATAAAAAGGGAAAACACCATCTTTTGTACTGAGTGTGTTACTTGCAAATTACTGTAAGTGAAAACTCCAGCTTGCAATCCTTATTAAACAAACTAACCTCTGATCAAAGAAGTTTCCTGCGGTCTCTGGTATATAAACATAGGGCAGAATTCTCTGACACACCCAACGGGACTTTGAAGGCGACAGCCACAAAATGTAAAATTCTCTACAGTTTTTATGTGAAACCAGCAAGCTAGGTGCTAACTATGGGATGTATTAGGTTCCTACATTAATGATATGCTGGAGAACAACCACACTGACCGATGCAGAACATGAATAATCATACTTGTCTTTTTTACATGTTAGTTATTAAGCAGACGCTCTTATCCAGACGGACTTCCAGTAGTGAGTTCATACACTTTCATACTAGTCTCCGGTGGGAATTGAACCCACAACCCTGGCATTGGAAGTTGCTGTGCTCTACCAACTGAGCTACACGGGACTAACTGTAAAATATATTTTATAACATAAGGAAGTGAAATTATCACCGAAGAGTGTTAACCATGTGATATTGTGATTCACTATTCAGAGCTCTTCACCCCATCAGTCCCCTCATGTTCCTTCCACCCACACAGCCTCAGCCAATGAAATCACAGAGGACAGTGTGTTAACCAATGAGGTCTTTTATTTGGAACAGAGTGGCAGGGCTGTTGCGAGGAGGTCCGTCTCCCGGCACCCAGCAGTCAATGACAGAAACTCAGCCTTAAGAAATGTACATGTATAAAAACAGGATGGGTAACCGTGAATACGGCTTGGCACACACACACACACACACACACACACACACACACACACACACACACACACACACACACACACACACACACACACACACACACACACACACACACACACACACACACACACACACACTGATGTGTGTGTCAGTCAGTCCTAATACAAACAGAGAGACAGACTGTGTGAAAAAGCAGACTAGCCCCACATTCAGCAGTGAACAGGTGAGACCTACACACACACACACGGCTACAGGTGTGACTACCTGACTATGGAAGAGCGTCAGAACTGCTGGAACAGGTAAAATACACACCTGCCCACAGTACATTCCTCTCAGAGAACACCCCTCACACACACACACTAGTATAGTTTGACTCCCATGCAGTTGTTCTACAGTATATTAGAAGATATTAGCCTGGTTGTATTATTAGCATGGTATCGTACTGTTGTGTTGGTTATTGTTACAATCTTAGATAGAAAGCACAACTCCTGTCCCCACACCTACCCACAGCCCCCAGCCAAACTCCTGTCCCCACACCTACCCACAGCCCCCAGCCAAACTCCTGTCCCACACCTACCCACAGCCCCCAGCCAAACTCCTGTCCTCATACTTACCGATGGACAACTTCTACTTGAAGAGTCACTTTCAGCATCGTAAGTCCCACCCTCACAGTTACAAAGAACCGCCCACCCCCAGACAGACAACCAATGGGATAAGAGAAAGAAAGAGCATGCAGGTGATTGGATGGATACACGATTTTGCTTTTACACAATGGACCAAACTCTAACCAACCTGAAACGGATTGATGACTTATCAATAACGTACTGAAACCACCTTGTCTGATGAGGATAATGATATGATTGATGTATATTTAGTCAATGAAGCGCAGGTGATATGTATGTTTGTGTGTGTATGTCTGTGTTCGAGCGTGTGAACACGTGCTTGTGTGTGTGTGTGTGTGTATGTGCTTAATTGTGTGAGCGCATGCTTGCGTGTGTTGAGAGCACAGCGCCACAGACTGACGTGATATAGAAACACTGATCGTGGTTAATACCACAGACTGACGTGATATAGAAACACTGATCGTGGTTAGAGTGACGATGACAGACAATGATATTTACATATAAACTTTTGAAAATGCTAAATACATGTCCTCCCGTTGGAGTATTATCAATATTATAATTTACCATCCAGCCTGGAACATTGACATATTATTGATTATCAATATCACTATCCATAGAACTATCACTTTTGTACAGCATAAAGGAGCAGACCAGACAACTAACTAGCCACTATCCCTGTGTTGGCATACAGCACCAGGGTCCTATTCATTAAGACACGCAATGGACAATGTTGGAAAATGTTTTGCAATGGAAAACGGAAATGAGCATTTCTTACAGGACAAGGCCAGATAGTACCTCTCCCCGTTTCCGTTAGTTTTCTTCATTTGCTGCTTAATGAATACGACCCAGGGATGTAGGAGGGTAAACGCTCATAAACTGTTGTTTAAACACCCCTTTACTTGGTGAACAGTGTAAACTATTGTTTAAACACCCCTTTAATTGGTGAACAGTGTAAACTATTGTTTAAACACCCCTTTACTTGGTGAACAGTGTAAACTATTGTTTAAACACCCCTTTACTTGGTGAACAGTGTAAACTATTGTTTAAACACCCCTTTACTTGGTGAACAGTGTAAACTATTGTTTAAACACCCCTTTACTTGGTGAACAGTGTAAACTATTGTTTAAACACCCCTCTACTTTGTTTAAACACCCCTTTACTTGGTGAACAGTGTTAACACATCTACTATGCTCAAGTGTCATTCTTATCATTAGCTGATGTTTATGTTACTCGCCGCCCCACCGGGCGTCAGCGGTTTATTTACCACTACATCCCTGGTTAGAATCCTTTGCTAACTAACAGTGAATGTTGCCACAACGTTGTCCCGAGGTTGTCAGAGCATTGTGGGAGGGTTCCCCTACTCCAATTGACCAAGCACAGAGAGAGGGGTCCAAGCTGTGTGTGTGTGTGTGTGTGTGTGTGTGTGTGTGTGTGTGTGTGTGTGTGTGTGTGTGTGTGTGTGTGTGTGTGTGTGTGTGTGTGTGTGTGTGTGTGTGTGTGTGTGTGTGTGTGTGTGTGTGTGTGTGTGTGTGTGATCGTGCACTACACATCACCACAGTACAGTCGTGGCCAAAAGTTTTGAGAATGAAACAAATATTAATTTTCACAGTCTGCTGCCTCAGTTTGCATATACTCCAGAATGTTATGAAGAGTGATCAGGTGAATTGCAATTAATTGCAAATGAACTGAATCCCCCAAAAACATTTCCACTGCATTTCAGCCCTGCCACAAAAGGACCAGCTGACATCATGTCAGTGATTCTCTTGTTAACACAGGTGTGAGTGTTGATGAGGACAAGGCTGGAGATCACTCTGTCATGCTGATTGAGTTCGAATAACAGACTGGAAGCTTCAAAAGGAGGGTGGTGCTTGGAATCATTGTTCTTCCTCTGTCAAACATGGTTACCTGCAAGGAAACACGTGCTGTCGTCATTGCTTTGCACAAAAAGGGCTTCACAGGCAAGGATATTGCAGCCAGTAAGATTGCACCTAAATCAACCATTTATCGGATCATCAAGAACTTCAAGGAGAGCGGTTCAATTGTTGTGAAGAAAGCTTCAGGGCGCCCAAGAAAGTCCAGCAAGCGACAGGACCGTCTCCTAAAGTTGATTCAGCTGCTGGATCGTGGCACCACCAGTACAGAGCTTGCTCAGGAATGGCAGCAGGCAGGTGTGAGTGCATCTGCACGCACAGTGAGGCGAAGACTTTTGGAGGATGGCCTGGTGTCAAGAAGGGCAGCAAAGAAGCCACTTCTCTCCAGGAAAAACATCAGGGACAGACTGATATTCTGCAAAAGGTACAGGGATTGGACTGCTGAGGACTGGGGTAAAGTCATTTTCTCTGATGAATCCCCTTTCCGATTGTTTGGGGCATCTGGAAAAAAGCTTGTCCGGAGAAGACAAGGTGAGCGCTACCATCAGTCCTGTGTCATGCCAACAGTAAAGCATCCTGAGACCATTCATGTGTGGGGTTGCTTCTCAGCCAAGGGAGTGGACTCACTCACAATTCTGCCTAAGAACACAGCCATGAATAAAGAATGGTACCAACACATCCTCCGAGAGCAACTTCTCCCAACCATCCAGGAACAGTTTGGTGACGAACAATGCCTTTTCCAGCATGATGGAGCACCTTGCCATAAGGCAAAAGTGATAACTAAGTGGCATCAATATTTTGGGTCCATGGCCAGGAAACTCCCCAGACCTTAATCCCTTTGAAAACTTGTGGTCAATCCTCAAGAGGCGGGTGGACAATCAAAAACCCACAAATTCTGACAAACTCCAAGCATTGATTATGCAAGAATGGGCTGCCATCAGTCAGGATGTGGCCCAGAAGTTAATTGACAGCATGCCAGGACGGATTGCAGAGGTCTTGAAAAAGAAGGGTCAACACTGCAAATATTGACTCTTTGCATCAACTTCATGTAATTGTCAATAAAAGCCTTTGACACTTATGAAATGCTTGTAATTATCCTTCAGTATTCCATAGTAACAGCTGACAAAAATATCTAGACACTGAAGCAGCAAACTTTGTGGAAATTAATATTTGTGTCATTCTCAAAACTTTTGGCCACGACTGTACACACGGTGTGTGTGTGTGTGTGTGTGTGTGTGTGTGTGTGTGTGTGTGTGTGTGTGTGTGTGTGTGTGTGTGTGTGTGTGTGTGTGTGTGTGTGTGTGTGTGTGTGTGTGTGTGCGCACCAGGACGGTGGAAGGCAATTCAATAGTGAGCTTTCCTCTAACCTTTGACCCCAGTATCTGTGTGGCCAATCAGATGACACCTCTCTCCCTCCTACCTCCTTCTCCTCTCATCCCTCTTTCTCTTGTCTCATTTGCTCAGTGGAACAGACAGAGTTTTGTGCTGGACCACAGGATAAGAGCTTGTGTTTTTACAACAAAAAAAGAAAATTAATGAATTACATCAGAACAATAATTGTATAATATTCATAACATTTACTTAAAAAAACAAATATGTGTATCATGTGTTTATGGTTATTTTTTCAGCTTATATATTTTTGTTCATTTATTTTTTAATTTTTTAAAGAAAGTTCGGAGTCCATGGAGACAGGCACTCTTAACAACAAATGACACGGGGGAGAGGGAGGAAGAGATGGGAAGGAAAGGTGAGGCGACAAGACAGGAGGTGGAGTAAACCCTCTCCCTCTGTCTCTCTCTCTCTCTCTCACACAAACACACACACCTCTCTCTCTCTCTCTCATGCATAGAACTCCTCCTGTTTGTCAGGGTTCTGGTAGGTGACGGTAGCCTGTTTGTCAGGGTTCTGGTAGGTGACGGTAGCCTGTTTGGGTTCCTCCAGCGTGTAGCTGCCCTCATCTTTCTTCTTCATCCTGTACACCAGCAGCATGACCAGGAACGCTGCGAACAGAGCCCCCACCACACCCCCCACTATCACCGCTGTGGAGGGAGAAGGAGAGAGGAGGGAGAGAGAGCAGACGGGAAGGAAGGAAGAAGAGAGAGGGAGGGATGGGGAAAGAGTGAGTGGGAGAGAGCGAGAGGGAGAGACGGGGAGAGAGCGTGAGGGAGAGACGGGGAGAGAGCGAGAGGGAGGGATGGGGAGAGAGCGAGGGGGAGGGACGGGGAGAGAGTGAGGGGGAGAGACGGGGAGAGAGGGAGAGACGGGGAGAGAGCGAGAGGGAGAGACGGGGAGAGAGCGAGAGGGAGAGATGGGGAGAGAGGGAGAGGGAGGGACCGGGAGAGAGCGAGAGAGAGGGACGGGGAGAGAGTGAGGGAGGGAGGGAGGGAGGGAGGGAGGGAGGGAGGGAGGGAGGGAGGGAGGGAGGGAGGGAGGGAGGGAGGGAGGGAGGGAGGGAGGGAGGGAGGGAGGGAGAAACGGGACATAGAGAAATATGGTCAAACATTGTAGAACATATTCTAAATAGGACAGAAGATGTAAAGAAACCACCAGAAACAAACAGACCAACGCCATGCAGTTGAAGTGGACTAGTGCTGACCAACGGCTTCTATTGGCCTACTGGAGAATAGCCAATAGAAATGGATTCAAATAGAATAAAATCACCCTCGGGCATGGTAAATTGAGTGAGTTAAAGGTGCAATATCCAGAAATCGCTCCACCATTTCCTGGTTGCGTTGCCTAATTTCAGTTTATGTGACAAAACAAGCAATGTATAGTGTAGAAAATCATTGTACCATCTAAACTACTGTGAAATATATTTCTTTTCAATAACCTAAATATTGTATTTTCAGCTTGTTTGAAGCTGGCGTACAAAACCGAAAGTAAAAGCCGCAAAAAGCCGCTTCCTAGACTTGCTTTCAATTTCGAATCACAGATCTATAACTCACATTTCTATGTGCATTTGGTCAGATTGCCCCAAAAAGTTACATATTGCAGCTGTAAGTAAATACCCGCATCTTCAAGTACCACTTCAAGCACTGCACACAATGCTAGTATACCAACTGACATGTCAACATATCAACTCACTATTATCTGTCATTATGATCTAAAGACCCCAAAGCGGTGTCCTTACATAGTCCCCACCTACACAGTACACGCTAACATCATGTGTCCTTACATAGTCCCCACCTACACAGTACACGCTAACATCATGTGTCCTTACATAGTCCCCACCTACACAGTACACGCTAACATCATGTGTCCTTACATAGTCCCCCACCTACACAGTACACGCTAACATCATGTGTCCTTACATAGTCCCCACCTACACAGTACACGCTAACATCATGTGTCCTTACATAGTCCCCCACCTACACAGTACACGCTAACATCATGTGTCCTTACAAAGTCTCCACCTACACAGTACACGCTAACATCATGTGTCCTTACATAGTCCCCACCTACACAGTACACGCTAACATCATGTGTCCTTACATAGTCCCCACCTACACAGTACACGCTAACATCATGTGTCCTTACATAGTCTCCACCTACACAGTACACGCTAACATCATGTGTCCTTACATAGTCCCCACCTACACAGTACACGCTAACATCATGTGTCCTTACATAGTCCCCCACCTACACAGTACACGCTAACATCATGTGTCCTTACATAGTCCCCACCTACACAGTACACGCTAACATCATGTGTCCTTACATAGTCCCCACCTACACAGTACACGCTAACATCATGTGTCCTTACATAGTCTCCACCTACACAGTACACGCTAACATCATGTGTCAATAAGACACACAAGCACATACACACTCATATAATGCGTGTGCTACTGGTCCTACACAACAAACTAACAGCACACGTGTCTAGCACACGGACACGCTAAGGACACGCTAAGCCCTGTATGACTCCTGCTCTTTACTGATCATCATGAAGGCACTGAAAACCACCGCCAGCAGGCAAGCAATCTGAATGGCTGAGGGGAGAGACAGACAGCCAATCAGAATGAAGACAAAAAGGCTATGTCCCATCAGAAGAATACGGAGAGAAAGAGAGAGATGGAGTGACAGAGATTAGAAGAGAGAAAGAGAGAGATGGAGTGAGAGAGACTCGCCTATCAGGACCTCCTTCCTCTCCAGGATGTTCTTCTGAGGAAGTTGAGCGGCAGAACTTCCCGTGTTGATCGTGTTGCCAATCAGATCAGGCTCCGCTCCCGTCTCCACGCCACGCCCAACAACCTCGTTGCCCTGGCGATGGTCCTCCTCACGGATCTCAAAGTCTCCGCTGGGTCCGTTAACCCCCAACTCATTATTCTGAGAGAGAGAAATACAGTGACCATGTCAGTTGAACACATCAGATAGAGAACCCAAATAAACATCACATTATGTGTGTTTGTCACAGGAGGCTGGTGGCACCTTAATTGGGGAGGATGGGCTCGTGGTAACGGCTGGAGCGGAACGTGTTTGATGCCGTTCAATTCGCTCCGTCCCAGCCATTATTCAGAGCCGTCCTCCCCTCAGCAGCCTCCACTGGCTCCAGTCCATTTATCTAGATTCTAATCATGTAATGAATCATTAACGATGCTACTAACGCTCTCTTAACGAGGCCCACCTGTGTCTCTCACTCCACATGTGATGACACATTCAACACAGGACACACACACACACACACACCGTCGTAGAGGGTAGCTGGGGACGTGTGCTCTTCTCTGTGGGTGCAGCTTTAGTAGGCAAGGTCACAGGAACCCTGGGCCTGAAGGGGGCAGAGCTAGACCTCTCAGTTGGGGCTGGGCCAGTCGTAGTGTGTGGAGCTGTTGTCTCTGGGATGGGTGTGGTCTCTGTCTCTGTGGCAGTAGTGGTCACTTCTTCTTCTGTGGTGGTCTCCATAAGTAAACTGGTGGTGGGGTCTGGGGACAGGTAAACATCCTCGTCCTCTTCTTCTGTGGTGGTCTCCATAAGTAAACTGGTGGTGGGGTCTGGGGACAGGTAAACATCCTCGTCCTCTTCTTCTGTGGTGCCCAGGTCTTCCACGCCGCTAGAGGGTGCTGCGCTCTCCGCCGAAGGAGTCGCCAAACTGGTGGTTGCCATGGGAAGAGCTGCAGGGCTGCGGGGGGAGATGGTAGTCTGGGCGGCCTTCTCTCTTTCTTGTTCCCTCTCTAATTCCCGTATCCTCTCTCTTTCTCGTTCTCTCACCCTCTCCCTCTCTCGTTCTCTCTCCCTCTCTCGTTCTCTCTCCCTCTCTCGTTCCCTCTCCCTCTCTCGTTCCCTCTCCCTCTCTCGTTCCCTCTCGCTCTCTTGTTCCCTCTCGCTCTCTTGTTCCCTCTCGCTCTCTTGTTCCCTCTCCTTCAATTGTTCCCTCTCCCTCTCTTGTTTCCTCTCCTTCAATTGTTCCCTCTCCCTCTCTTGTTCCCTCTCCCTCGCTTGTTCCCTCTCCTTCTCTCGTTCCCTCTCCTTCTCTTGTACCCTCTCCTTCTCTTGTTCCCTCTCCTTCTCTTGTTCCCTCTCCTTCTCTTGTTCCCTCTCCTTCTCTTGTTCCCTCTCCTTCTCTTGTTCCCTCTCCTTCTCTTGTTCCCTCTCCTTCTCTTGTTCCCTCTCCCTCTCTTGTTCTCTCTCCCTCTCTTGTTCTCTCTCCCACTCTACCCCGCTCTCCCCTTCTCCCTCAGTGGGTAGTGGGGTAGGAAGGATGTCAAGTTTAGGGCTGGGCTCGGCTACAGGTGGGGCCGAGGGGGCGGGGCCAGTGGCCTGGGTGGTGGAGAAGGGGAGGGGCGCTTCCGTAGGTAAAGATACCCCCACCGCTGTAGGGTTGACCTTCATCTCTGGAACTACGGAGAGAAAGAAAGATGGAAGGAGAGGGGTTAGTTGTTAAACTAAATATGAACTAAAATACTGTATGTTATCAGAGTGAGAGGAAAAGAAAGAGGAATAGGCTATAATCTGAAACAGAGAGAGAATGGATAATTACAGTTATAGAAACTAATCTGAAACAGAGAGAGAATGGATAATTACAGTTATAGAAACTAATCTGAAACAGAGAGAGAATGGATAATTACAGTTATAGAAACTAATCTGAAACAGAGAGAGAATGGATAATTACAGTTATAGAAACTAATCTGAAACAGAGAGAGAATGGATAATTACAGTTATAGAAACTAATCTGAAACAGAAAGAGAATGGATAATTACAGTTATAGAAACTAATCTGAAACAAAGAGAGAATGGATAATTACAGTTATAGAAACTAATCTGAAACAGAGAGAGAATGGATAATTACAGTTATAGAAACTAATCTGAAACAAAGACCTCTAATATAACAAATAAAATGAATAATACATCTGATTAAAGTTATGGGGGTAATTCTACACACACACACACACACACACACACACACACACACACACACACACACACACACACACACACACACACACACACACACACACACACACACACACACACACACACACACAATGGCTTGTCTACTTGTGATCACCTGATCTGCTGTCTGTAATCAGATTACAGTAAATAAAATCACTTGATCTGGGTGGAGGCCTGGCTACTGGGAGGGGGTGTGTGCGCGTTCAATCTCTGTGTGTGTGTTTGCTTTAGTTTCTGTGTCCAGTTCCCGTTTTCAGGTAAAATGTGTGAGTGCCTATGTGTATAGTCCCTGTTCAGGTAGACCATAGAGTCAGAGCTGCAGATTTAAGAACTCACACACACACGGATTCTAACATAGACCTGTTCAAACATGCCTATACACACACACACACACACACACACACACACACACACACACACACACACACACACACACACACACACACACACACACACACACACACACACACACACACACACACACTGGACACTGGACACTGGACACTCACAGCCAGATCCGGAGCCTGAGAAGAGGTCTTCATCATCATAGAACTCATCTCTGGAAGAACTTTCTTCATCTATAGACGGAACCCAGGCCTGCCCCTAGAGAGAGAGAGAAAGATTGTTTATTTGTTTATTTAAATTTCTCAGAGAACATTTAGTTAGATTAGAGACTCTACTTTCAGAATTATAAAGGCAGAGAGAAGGAGAGAAAGGAGAGAAGAGAGTGGGACTATCCATCAGAGAAAAGAGAAGGAGAGAAGAGAGTGGGACTATACATTAGAGACTACTATTGAGTACTATGGAGTTTTATAACTGAGTACTATAGAGTTTAATAACTGAGTACTATAGAGTTTTATAACTGAGTACTATAGAATGTTATAACTGAGTACTATGGAGTTTTATAACTGAGTACTATGGAGTTTCATAACTGAGTACTATAGAGTTTTATAACTGAGTACTATGGAGTTTTATAATTGAGTACTATAGAGTTTTATAACTGAGTACTATAGAGTGTTATAACTGAGTACTATGGAGTTTTATAACTGAGTACTATAGAGTTTTATAACTGAGTACTATAGAGTGTTATAACTGAGTACTATAGAGTGTTATAACTGAGTACTATGGAGTTTTATAACTGAGTACTATAGAGTTTTATAACTGAGTACTATAGAGTGTTATAACTGAGTACTATGGAGTTTTATAACTGAGTACTATAGAGTGTTATAACTGAGTACTATGGAGTTTTATAACTGAGTACTATGGAGTTTTATAACTGAGTACTATAGAGTTTTACAACTGAGTACTATGGAGTTTTACAACTGAGTACTATGGAGTTTTATAACTGAGTACTATGGAGTTTTATAACTGAGTACTATGGAGTTTTATAACTGAGTACTATGGAGTTTTATAACTGAGTACTATGGAGTTTTATAACTGAGTACTATGGAGTTTTATAACTGAGTACTATAGAGTTTTACAACTGAGTACTATGGAGTTTTATAACTGTGTACTATGGAGTTTTATAACTGAGCAACAATTAAAGCAGGAAGCACCAGTGACTCGGTCTATATAAAAAGTGGTCAGATGAAGTAGATGCTAAACTACAGGACTGTTTTGCTATCACAGACTGGAACATGTTCCAGGATTCTTCCGATGGCATTGAGGAGTACACCACATCAGTCACTGGCTTTATCAATAGGTACATTGAGGACGTCATCCACACAGTGACTATACGTACATACCCCAACCAGGAGCCATGGATTACAGGCAACATTCGCACTGAGCTAAAGGGTAGAGCTGCCGCTTCAAGGTGCGGGACTCTAACCCGGAAGCTTACAAGAAATCCCGCTATGCCCTGCGACGAACCATCAAACAGGCAAAGCGTCAATACAGGGCTAAGATTGAATCATACTACACCGGCTCCGACGCTCGTCGGACGTAGCAGGGCTTGCAAACTATTACAGACTACAAAGAGAAGCACAGCCGCGAGCTGCCCAGTAACACGAGCCTACCAGACGAGCTAAATTACTTCTATGCTCGCTTCGAGGCAAGCAACACTGAGGCATGCATGAGAGCATCAGCTGTTCCGGACGACTGTGTGATCACGCTCTCCGTAGCCAACGTGAGTAAGACCTTCAAACAGGTCAACATACACAAGGCTGCGGGGCCAGACGGATTACCAGGTCGTGTGCTCCGGGCATGTGCTGACATTTTCAACATGTCCCTGATTGAGTCTGCAATACCAACATGTTTCAAGCAGACCACCATAGTCCCTGTGCCCAAGAACACAAAGGCAACCTGCCTAAATGACTACAGACCCGTAGCACTCACGTCGGTAGCCATGAAGTGCTTTGAAAGGCTGGTAATGGCTCACATCAACGCCATTATCCCATTATCCCAGAAACCCTATACCCACTCCAATTTGCATACCACCCAAACAGATCCACAGATGATGCAATCTCTATTACACTCCACACTGCCCTTTCCCACCTGGACAAAAGGAACACCTATGTGAGAATGCTATTCATTGACTACAGCTCAGCGTTCAACACCATAGTGCCCTCAAAGCTCATCACTAAGCTAAGGAACCTGGGACTAAACACCTCCCTCTGCAACTGGATCCTGGACTTCCTGACGGGCCGCCCCCAGGTGGTGAGGGTAGGTAGCAACACATCTGCCATGCTGATCCTCAATACTGGAGCTCTCCAGGGGTACATGCTCAGTCCCCTCCTGTACTCCCTGTTCACCCACGACTGCATGGCCAGGCACGACTCCAACACTATCATTAAGTTTGCAGATGACACACCAGTGGTAGGCCTGATCACAGACAACGATGAGACAGCCTATAGGGAGGAGGTCAGAGACCTGACCGTGTGGTGCAAGGACAACAACCTCTACCTCAATGTGATCAAGACAAAATAGATGATTGTGGACTAGAGGAAAAGGAGGACCGAGCACGCCCCCATTCTCATCGACGGGGCTGGAGTGGAGCAGGTTGAGAGATTCAAGTTCCTTGGCGTCCACACCAACAAACTAACATGGTCCAAGAACACCATGACAGTCGTGAAGAAGGCACGACAAAACCTTTCCCCCTCAAGAGACTGAGAAGATTTGGCATGGGTCCTCAGATCCTCAAAAGGTCTTACAGCTGCACCATCGAGAGCATCCTGACGGGTTGCATTACTGCCTGGAATGGCAACTGCTCGGCCTCCGACCGCAAGGCACTACAGAGGGTAGTGCGTACATCCCAGTACATCCCCGGGGCCCAGTTTCCTGCCATCCAGGACCTCTATACCAGGCGGTGTCAGAGGAAGGCCCTAAAAATTGTAAAAGACTCCAGCCAGGAAGACACACACACACACACATTGCCAACTAGCTACTGTAAACCCACTGCTCTCAGGAAACACAAAGGAAACTTGATGCCACTGAAATCCAATACAACCATAATGAATGCAGACACTAGAAACCTGACCTTAACTTGCTTCACTATGGATTGTACTAGAACCAAGACTCAAATGGCACCCTATTCACTCTATAGAACACTACGTCTGGCACCCTATTCACTCTACAGTGCACTACGTCTGGCACCCTATTCACTCTATAGAACACTACGTCTGGCACCCTATTCACTCTACAGTGCACTACGTCTGGCACCCTATTCACTCTATAGTACACTACGTCTGGCACCCTATTCACTCTATAGTACACTACGTCTGGCACCCTATTCACTCTACAGTGCACTACGTCTGGCACCCTATTCACTCTATAGTACACTACGTCTGGCACCCTATTCACTCTAAAGAACACTACGTCTGGCACCCTATTCACTCTAAAGAACACTACGTCTGGCACCCTATTCACTCTAAAGAACACTACGTCTGGCACCCTATTCACTCTATAGTACACTACGTCTGGCACCCTATTCACTCTATAGAACACTACGTCTGGCACCCTATTCACTCTATAGAACACTACGTCTGGCACCCTATTCACTCTATAGAACACTACGTCTGGCACCCTATTCACTCTAAAGAACACTACGTCTGGCACCCTATTCACTCTATAGTACACTACGTCTGGCACCCTATTCACTCTATAGAACACTACGTCTGGCACCCTATTCACTCTATAGTACACTACGTCTGGCACCCTATTCACTCTAAAGAACACTACGTCTGGCACCCTATTCACTCTAAAGAACACTACGTCTGGCACCCTATTCACTCTATAGAACACTACGTCTGGCACCCTATTCACTCTATAGAACACTACGTCTGGCACCCTATTCACTCTATAGTACACTACGTCTGGCACCCTATTCACTCTAAAGACCACTACGTCTGGCACCCTATTCACTCTATAGTACACTACGTCTGGCACCCTATTCACTCTAAAGAACACTACGTCTGGCACCCTATTCACTCTAAAGAACACTACGTCTGCCACCCTATTTACTCTATAGAACACTACATCTGGCACCCTATAGTGTACTACCTTGTCAGTAGTAGTGCTATTCCCTCAATAGTGCACTATGTTTGGTGCAGTAGTGTTTACTTATATTAGTAGTACACTATTGGGAATAGATTTCCTCTGAGAGATCATAAATACAAAGAGAATAGGTAGTTGTTGTTTTTTAAATGTTCTTTGGAAATTGAACGAATACTAAAATGTTGTCTTAGCCCTCTGGGTCGGCTGAACCAGTCACAGCTTATTTTACAAGAAACACAAGAATCAGCCAACACTGAAAGGATTAAAAATACATCTCAAATAGTGCATTGTGTGTGTGTGTGTGTGTGTGTGTGTGTGTGTGTGTGTGTGTGTGTGTGTGTGTGTGTGTGTGTGTGTGTGTGTGTGTGTGTGTCTATAGCAAGGATCTGTTTACAATGAGGCCTGTTGCTAGGGGCAACCTCTGCCTTTTACAGAAATGTCCATCTCCCACAGTGAGGCAACCACACCAACACTCACACAACCTTATACGTACACACGCACGCACGCACGCACGCACGCACGCACGCACACACACACACACACTGTTATGCTGATGAAGGAGGACCCAAAAGCGACGTAATAGAAACAGAGTCTTTATTCCAGTCTTAGACAAAAACGATACTCCTGATATATCTAAGGTAAAAACAAAACAGGAAAACTGAAATCCTCTCGTCAGTAGAGATGAACGACTGGAGACGCGACCACTAGACACCTGCTCACATGCAGCATCTGATGAAGGCAAAAACACGACAGGGCGGAACAAGGACACTGAACAGCAAACATCAAACAAGAATCCGACAAGGACTGAAGCGGAAAACAGAGGAAGAAATAGGAACTCTAATGAGGGCAAAAATAGGGGACAGGTGTGAAAGAGTAAATGAGGTCGTTAGGAGAATGAGAAACAGCTGGGAGCAGGAACGATAGAGAGAGAGCGGGAGAGGGAGAAAGGGAGGAGGAGAGAGAAGGATAGAAAGAGGGAAAGAACCTAATAAGACCAGCAGAGGGAAGCACAGGGACAAGACATGATGATCAAAAACATGACACACACACACACACACACACACACACACACACACACACACACACACACACACACACACACACACACACACATATTAGACATAAATACAATTAATACGTACATACACAAATGTAACCAAATAGGCAGGAGTTACGTAAGACCAAATAAACATCCCAAAAACAAGATAAAAACAGTCTCTCTGCCATCTTTCTTTCATCATCCCTCCCATCTTTCTTTCATCATCCCTCCCATCTTTATTTCATCATCCCTCCCATCTTTCTTTCATCATCCCTCCCATCTTTCTTTCATCATCCCTCCCATCTTTATTTCATCATCCCTCTCCCCTCTTTCTTTTCAGCATCCCTTTATCCTTCCCCCAATCTTTCTCTGATTGGTGTTAAAGCTGTATCAACAACCCCCTCCCCCCCCCCCCCCCCCCCATCTTTCCCCTCCTCCGTTGGTTATGCTATTTGCCTCATGACTCCTGCGTGCTTTATTGACTATGGACTTGCTTGTTTACCTAACCATGGGACAGACAATGTTTGTTCCCACACTCGGGACTCGGCTTTGTATTCATGTTACCTAATGAAAGTGCTGTACAATATAATCGTGTTGCCATCTGATGCACTGCAGAGCTCTCCCTGTCCTCTGCCGTGCTCTGATTATATTACTACTGATGATATCTCTAAATGTGGATGTACACCATGGCCCATCTACTGTTGATAGCCACAATTCTCACTTGTGCTCTGATATCTGCTTCACTGATTTCTGCTCTCATAAAAGCCTGGGTTTTCTGCACGTTAACACTAGAAGCTTATTACCTGAAATGGATCAATTGAAAGTGTGGGTTCACAGCTCCAATCCAGATGTGTTGGTCATTACTGAGACGTGGTTAAGGAAGAGTGTTTTGAACACTGATGTTAACCTTTCTGGTTATAAACTTTTCCGGTAAGACAGATCTTCCAAAGGTGGTGGAGTGTCAATCTTTAGCAAGGATCACCTTCAGTGCTCGATTGTCTCCACCAAGTCTGTCCCCAAACAATTTGATTAGCTGGTTTTAAGCATTAAACTTTCAAATAGCTATTTTTTGAGTGTTGCTGGGTGCTATTGTCCTCCATCAGCACCGGCCTGTACCCTACCTGCCCTAAGCTCTCTCCTGGCCCCTTACACTAAGTCTGAATTTGTCCTGCTAGGTGACCTAAACTGGGACATGCTTAAACCACCTGACCAAGTCCTAAAGCAATGGGACTCCCTAAATCTTTCTCAGATTATTACCAATCCCACAAGGTATGACACGAAACACAAAGAAAAGCCTACTCTCCTCGATGTTATCTTCACAAATAATCCTGATAGGTATCAGTCTGGTGTTTTCTGTAATGACCTTAGTGATCACTGTTTACAGCCTGTGTTCGTAATGGCTGCTCAGTGAAACAACCTGTCCTGATTTGTCATAGACGCTTGCTAAAAGACTTTAATGAACAAGCCTTCCTTCATGACCTGGCCTCAGTAAATTGGTATAGAATCAGCTTGATCCCCTTCTGTCGAAGACGCTTGGACCTTCTTTTTTAAATATTTTCAGTGATACTGCTGACAAACACGCCCCCATAAAGAAAATGTGAATTAAATACAGGTTCAGCCCCTGGTTCAACCGTGATCTGGCAGAGTTACTCCACCTCAACAATTCCATGTGGTGAAAGGCTCGGCACACGCATACTCAGGCTGACTGGCTCTCGTTCAGGCAAATGAGAAATAAGTGCACTCAGGCTATCCGGAAGGCCAAAGTTAGTTACTTTAAGGAGCAGTTCTCTCTATGTGGCTCTAAGCCCAAGTTCTGGAAAACAACCTGGAGAATAAACCCTCCTCCTCACAGCTGCCCATGTCCCTTAATGTTGAGGATGTGGTTGTTACTGACAAGACGTTCTGGAAAACAGTTAAAGACCTGGAGAATAAACCCTCCTCCTCACAGCTGCCCATGTCCCTTAATGTTGAGGATGTGGTTGTTACTGACAAGACGTTCTGGAAAACAGTTAAAGACCTGGAGAATAAACCCTCCTCCTCACAGCTACCCATGTCCCTTAATGTTGATGATGTGGTTGTTACTGACAAGACGTTCTGGAAAACAGTTAAAGACCTGGAGAATAAACCCTCCTCCTCACAGCTACCCATGTCCCTTAATGTTGAGGATGTGGTTGTTCCTGACAAGTAGTACAAGGCTGAGCTCTTTAAATCACTACTTCATTAAGTCAGGATTCCTATTTTACTCAGCCATGCTTCATTGCCCTTCCAACATTTCCTCATCTCCCACCCCTTCTAATCCGACTAGCCCCGATGCTTCTTCCTGCCCCGCTACAAAGTTTCTCCCTGCAGGCGGTCACTGAGTCCGAGGTGTTAAAGGAGCTCCTTAAACTTGACCCCCAAAAAACAATCTGGTTCAGATGGTTTAGACCCTTTCTTCTTTAAGGTTGCTGCCCCCCATCATCGCCAAGCATATCTCTGACCTTTTAACCTCTCTCCTCTCTGGGGAGGTTCCCATCGCTTGGAAGGCAGCCACTGTTCGTCCTTTATTTAAAGGGGGAGATCAAGCTGTTCCTAACTGTTATAGGACAATTTCTATTTTTCCCTGTTTATCAAAAGTGTTGGAAAAACTTGTCAATAATCAACTGACTGGCTTTCTTGATGTCTATAGTATTCTCTCTGGAATGCAATCTGGTTTCTGTTCAGGTTATGGATGTGTCACTGCAACCTTAAAGGTCCTAAATGACATCACCATGGCCCTCGATTCTAAGCAATGTTGTGCTGCTATTTTTATTGACTTGGCCAAAGATTTTGATACGGTAGACCATTCCATTCTTGTGGGCCGGCTAAGGAGTATTGGTGTCTCTGAGGGGTCTTTGGCCTAGTTTGCTAACTACCTCTCTCAAAGAGTGTAGTGTGTAAAATCAGAACATCTGCTGTCTCAGCCACTGCCTGTCACCAAGGGAGTACCCCAAGGCTCCACTGCCTGTCACCAAGGGAGTACCCCAAGGCTCCACTGCCTGTCACCAAGGGAGTAACCCAAGGCTCCACTGCCTGTCACCAAGGGAGTACCCCAAGGCTCCACTGCCTGTCACCAAGGGAGTACCCCAAGGCTCCACTGCCTGTCACCAAGGGAGTACCCCAAGGCTCCACTGCCTGTCACCAAGAGAGTACCCCAAGGCTCCACTGCCTGTCACCAAGAGAGTGCCCCAAGGCTCCCCTGCCTGTCACCAAGGGAGTACCCCAAGGCTCCACTGCCTGTCACCAAGGGAGTACCCCAAGGCTCCCCTGCCTGTCACCAAGGGAGTACCCCAAGGCTCCCCTGCCTGTCACCAAGGGAGTACCCCAAGGCTCCCCTGCCTGTCACCAAGGGAGTACCCCAAGGCTCCACTGCCTGTCACCAAGGGAGTACCCCAAGGCTCCACTGCCTGTCACCAAGGGAGTACCCCAAGGCTCCCCTGCCTGTCACGAAGGGAGTGCCCCAAGGCTCCACTGCCTGTCACCAAGGGAGTACCCCAAGGCTCCCCTGCCTGTCACGAAGGGAGTGCCCCAAGGCTCCACTGCCTGTCACCAAGGGAGTACTCCAAGGCTCCACTGCCCTTTGTTCTGAACAAAACAAAGGGCATGTGGTTTGGTAAGAAGAATGCCCTTTCTCCCCACCGGTGTGGTAACTACCTTTGAGGGAATTTGTTCTTAACTGACTTGCCTAGTTAAATAAAGGTTAAATAAAAATAAAAGCTGGGAGACTGAACCAGCCTCTCACATAACAGCCTGATTATACCCACCCACCCACATACACACCAAAGCAGTACACAGATGCACTGTGTCTGTCACCTGCTTTGTTGTTTGTCTGGTCAGTCTGATTAAGAATGTAAGTAGGTTGTCTGTGTGTGTTTATAATGTGGAGGGATGTTTATAATGTGGAGGGATGTTTATAATGTGGAGGGATGTTTATAATGTGGAGGGATATTTATAATGTGGAGGGATGTTTATAATGTGGAGGGATGTTTATAATGTGGAGGGATGTTTATAATGTGGAGGGATGTTTATAATGTGGAGGGATGTTTATAATGTGGAGGGATGTTTATAATGTGGAGGGATGTTTATAATGTGGAGGGATGTTTATAATGTGGAGGAATGTTTATAATGTGGAGGGATGTTTATAATGTGGAGGGATGTTTATAATGTGGAGGGATGTTTATAATGTGGAGGGATGTTTATAATGTGGAGGGATGTTTATAATGTGGAGGGATGTTTATAATGTGGAGGAATGTTTATAATGTGGAGGGATGTTTATAATGTGGAGGGATGTTTATAATGTGGAGGAATGTTTATAATGTGGAGGGATGTTTATAATGTGGAGGGATGTTTATAATGTGGATGGATATTTATAATGTGGAGGGATGTTTATAATGTGGAGGGATATTTATAATGTGGAAGGATGTTTATAATGTGGAGGGATGTTTATAATGTGGAAGGATGTTTATAATGTGGAGGGATGTTTATAATGTGGAGGGATGTTTATAATGTGGAGGGATGTTTATAATGTGGAGGGATGTTTATAATGTGGAGGGATGTTTATAATGTGGAGGGATATTTATAATGTGGAAGGATGTTTATAATGTGGAGGGATGTTTATAATGTGGAGGGATGTTTATAATGTGGAGGGATTTGTATAATGTGGAGGGATGTTTATAATGTGGAGGGATGTTTATAATGTGGAGGGATGTTTATAATGTGGAGGGATATTTATAATGTGGAGGGATATTTATAATGTGGAGGGATGTTTATAATGTGGAGGGATGTTTATAATGTGGAGGGATGTTTATAATGTGGAGGGATGTTTATGATGTGGAGGGATGTTTATGATGTGGAGGGATGTTTATGATGTGGAGGGATGTTTATAATGTGGAGGGATGTTTATAATGTGGAGGGATGTTTATAATGTGGAGGGATGTTTATAATGTGGAGGGATGTTTATAATGTGGAGGGATGTTTATAATGTGGAGGGATGTTTATAATGTGGAGGGATGTTTATAATGTGGAGGGATGTTTATAATGTGGAGGGATGTTTATGATGTGGAGGGATGTTTATAATGTGGAGGGATGTTTATAATGTGGAGGGATGTTTATAATGTGGAGGGATGTTTATAATGTGGAGGGATGTTTATAATGTGGAGGGATGTTTATAATGTGGAGGGATGTTTATAATGTGGAGGGATGTTTATAATGTGGAGGGATGTTTATGATGTGGAGGGATGTTTATAATGTGGAGGGATGTTTATGATGTGGAGGGATGTTTATGATGTGGAGGAATGTTTATAATGTGGAGGAATGTTTATAATGTGGAGGATGTTTATAATGTGGAGGGATGTTTATAATGTGGAGGGATGTTTATGATGTGGAGGGATGTTTATAATGTGGAGGGATGTTTATGATGTGGAGGGATGTTTATGATGTGGAGGAATGTTTATAATGTGGAGGAATGTTTATAATGTGGAGGGATGTTTATAATGTGGATAATTGCATGTGTGTGTATGAGAGGGAGAGAGAGAGAGAGAGAGAGAGAGAGAGAGAGAGAGAGAGCGGGAGAGAGAGAGAGAGAGAGAGAGAGAGAGAGAGAGAGAGAGAGAGAGAGAGAGAGATATCTAAAAGACAAGGGAAGAAGGGCCTTCTACGCCATCAAAATGAACATAAAACATGACATCCAAAATAGGATCTGGCTAAAAATACTTTAAAATCAGGTTTAGAACCCATTGCCCTTTATGGTTGTGAGGCCTGGGGTCCACTCACCAACCAAGAATTCACAAAATAAGACAAACACCCAATTGAGACTCTGCAAAGAATATCCTTCATGTTCAACACCAAAGCCCCATAGAAATCCTGCAGGAATTCAACCCTTTGTGCCTTAATCAACATCCACATCTTCAGTGCCCAGGGAACAGTGGGTTAACTGCCTTGCTCAGGGGCAGAATGACCGATTTTTACCTTGTCAGCTCAGGGATTCGATCCAGCAACCTTCCAGTTACTGGCCCAATGCTCTAACCGCTAGGCTACCTACAGGGAGCACAGAAACCACACCTAGTATTTCACTGGAATTCCTTACCTTGTGTTTCTAACAGCTTAGCAGAAGGCCACCACAACACATTAGAGTTGGTAAGGTCATGAGAAAACAATACATTTACTAATTAATCTGTTTCTGATTCTTTGTCTCATTTGCAGCTCCATTAGTCCAGTGGTCTACTAGTTAAAACTCCATTAGTTCAGTGGTCTACTAGTTAAAGCTCCATTAGTCCAGTGGTCTACTAGTTAAAGCTCCATTAGTCCAGTGGTCTACTAGTTAAAGCTCCATTAGTCCAGTGGTCTACTAGTTAAAGCTCCATTAGTCCAGTGGTCTACTAGTTAAAGCTCCATTAGTCCAGTGGTCTACTAGTTAAAGCTCCATTAGTCCAGTGGTTTACTAGTTAAAGCTCCATTAGTCCAGTGGTTTACTAGTTAAAGCTCCATTAGTCCAGTGGTCTACTAGTTAAAGCTCCATTAGTCCAGTGGTCTACTAGTTAAAGCTCCATTAGTCCAGTGGTCTACTAGTTAAACTCCATTAGTCCAGTGGTCTACTAGTTAAACTCCATTAGTCCAGTGGTCTACTAGTTAAACTCCATTAGTCCAGTGGTCTACTAGTTAAAGCTCCATTAGTCCAGTGGTCTACTAGTTAAAGCTCCATTAGTCCAGTGGTCTACTAGTTAAAACTCCATTAGTTCAGTGGTCTACTAGTTAAAGCTCCATTAGTCCAGTGGTCTACTAGTTAAAGCTCCATTAGTCCAGTGGTCTACTAGTTAAAGCTCCATTAGTCCAGTGGTCTACTAGTTAAAGCTCCATTAGTCCAGTGGTCTACTAGTTAAAGCTCCATTAGTCCAGTGGTCTACTAGTTAAAGCTCAATTAGTCCAGTGGTCTACTAGTTAAAGCTCCATTAGTCCAGTGGTCTACTAGTTAAATCTCCATTAGTCCAGTGGTCTACTAGTTAAAACTCCATTAGTCCAGTGGTCTACTAGTTAAAGCTCCATTAGTCCAGTGGTTTACTAGTTAAAGCTCCATTAGTCCAGTGGTCTACTAGTTAAAGCTCCATTAGTCCAGTGGTCTACTAGTTAAAACTCCATTAGTCCAGTGGTCTACTAGTTAAAGCTCCATTAGTCCAGTGGTCTACTAGTTAAAGCTCCATTAGTCCAGTGGTCTACTAGTTAAAGCTCCATTAGTCCAGTGGTCTACTAGTTAAAACTCCATTAGTCCAGTGGTCTACTAGTTAAAGCTCCATAGGTCCAGTGGTTTACTAGTTAAAGCTCCATTAGTCCAGTGGTCTACTAGTTAAAGCTCCATTAGTCCAGTGGTCTACTAGTTAAAGCTCCATTAGTCCAGTGGTCTACTAGTTAAAGCTCCATTAGTCCAGTGGTTTACTAGTTAAAGCTCCATTAGTCCAGTGGTCTACTAGTTAAAGCTCCATTAGTCCAGTGGTCTACTAGTTAAAGCTCCATAGGTCCAGTGGTCTACTAGTTAAAGCTCCATTAGTCCAGTGGTCTACTAGTTAAAACTCCATTAGTCCAGTGGTTTACTAGTTAAAGCTCCATAGGTCCAGTGGTTTACTAGTTAAACTCCATTAGTCCAGTGGTTTACTAGTTAAAGCTCCATTAGTCCAGTGGTCTACTAGTTAAAACTCCATTAGTCCAGTGGTCTACTAGTTAAAGCTCCATAGGTCCAGTGGTTTACTAGTTAAAGTTCCATTAGTCCAGTGGTCTACTAGTTAAAGCTCCATAGGTCCAGTGGTTTACTAGTTAAAGCTCCATAGGTCCAGTGGTCTACTAGTTAAAACTCCATTAGTCCAGTGGTCTACTAGTTAAAACTCCATTAGTCCAGAGGTCTACTAGTTAAAGCTCCATTAGTCCAGTGGTTTACTAGTTAAAGCTCCATAGGTCCAGTGGTTTACTAGTTAAAGCTCCATAGGTCCAGTGGTTTACTAGTTAAAGCTCCATAGGTCCAGTGGTTTACTAGTTAAAGGTGAGTAGCTTGCCTTTTAATACTACAGTATATCATGCGCACTATTATGTCACTGTTTTTTATGTGACACACACAGATGTTCTGCCGTTATATTCTGAACTCTGCCCCTCTCATCTCTCCCCTGTCCTCCCCAGTCTCTCCTGTCCTCCCCAGTCTCTCCTGTCCTCCCCACTCTCCTCTCATCTCTCTCCTGTCCTCCCCAGTCTCCTCTCATCTCTCTCCTGTCCTCCCCAGTCTCTCCTGTCCTCCCCAGTCTACTCTCATCTCTCTCCTGTCCTCCCCAGTCTCTCCTGTCCTCCCCAGTCTCTCCTGTCCTCCCCACTCTCCTCTCATCTCTCTCCTGTCCTCCCCAGTCTCCTCTCATCTCTCTCCTGTCCTCCCCAGTCTCTCCTGTCCTCCCCAGTCTCCTCTCATCTCTCTCCTGTCCTCCCCAGTCTCCTCTCATCTCTCTCCTGTCCTCCCCAGTCTCCTCTCATCTCTCTCCTGTCCTCCCCAGTCTCTCCTGTCCTCCCCAGTCTCCTCTCATCTCTCTCCTGTCCTCCCCAGTCTCTACTGTCCTCCCCAGTCTCCTCTCATCTCTCTCCTGTCCTCCCCAGTCTCTCCTGTCCTCCCCAGTCTCTCCTGTCCTCCCCAGTCTCTACTGTCCTCCCCAGTCTCCTCTCATCTCTCTCCTGTCCTCCCCAGTCTCTCCTGTCCTCCCAGTCTCCTCTCATCTCTCTCCTGTCCTCCCCAGTTAAGACAGAGTCTGGTAAACAACAGTGAGACTGACTCCCACAGACGGCAACACTGGACCGCCATGGAGGCGAAGGTAACACCACACACAGTTTCAGCATCTCATTTCTCCCTTTAAAACAAAACCTACTCACAGATGTTGTTGGTGTACCAGCCATATTAAAACAGAGCTACTCACAGATGTTGTTGGTGTACCAGCCATATTAAAACAGAGCCTACTCACAGATGTTGTTGGTGTACCAGCCATATTAAAACAGAGCCTACTCACAGATGTTGTTGGTGTTCCAGCCATATTAAAACAGAGCTACTCACAGATGTTGTTGGTGTACCAGCCATATTAAAACAGAGCCTACTCACAGATGTTGTTGGTGTACCAGCCATATTAAAACAGAGCCTACTCACAGATGTTGTTGGTGTACCAGCCATATTAAAACAGAGCCTACTCACAGATGTTGTTGGTGTACCAGCCATATTAAAACAGAGCCTACTCACAGATGTTGTTGGTGTACCAGCCATATTAAAACAGAGCCTACTCACAGATGTTGTTGGTGTTCCAGCCATATTAAAACAGAGCTACTCACAGATGTTGTTGGTGTACCAGCCATATTAAAACAGAGCCTACTCACAGATGTTGTTGGTGTACCAGCCATATTAAAACAGAGCCTACTCACAGATGTTGTTGGTGTACCAGCCATATTAAAACAGAGCTACTCACAGATGTTGTTGGTGTACCAGCCATATTAAAACAGAGCTACTCACAGATGTTGTTGGTGTACCAGCCATATTAAAACAGAGCCTACTCACAGATGTTGTTGGTGTACCAGCCATATTAAAACAGAGCTACTCACAGATGTTGTTGGTGTACCAGCCATATTAAAACAGAGCTACTCACAGATGTTGTTGGTGTTCCAGCCATATTAAAACAAAACCTACTCACAGATGTTGTCGGTGTACCAGCCATATTAAAACAGAGCTACTCACAGATGTTGTTGGTGTACCAGCCATATTAAAACAGAGCTACTCACAGATGTTGTTGGTGTTCCAGCCATATTAAAACAGAGCTACTCACAGATGTTGTTGGTGTACCAGCCGTTTACAAATTCTGACATGTGTTCCCCTTCACCCCAATACACATAAACTGCTCATGTAATGTTACCATTACGCTCACTCTTGTTACAAAATATTATTTTACCGTATTTATTCCTGAAAAACTGTGCAAACATCAAAACAGTGACACGCTCCTGCAGGTTCATGCTCTACAACAGCCATAGAGTCTGACCCTACCTCACACAGGAAGAGGAACAGCCATAGAGTACGACCCTACCTCACACAGGAAGACGAACAGCCATAGAGTACGACCCTACCTCACACAGGAAGAGGAACAGCCATAGAGTACGACTCTACCTCACACAGGAAGAGGAACAGCCATAGAGTCTGACCCTACCTCACACAGGAAGAGGAACAGCCAGAGTACGACCCTACCTCACACAGGAAGAGGAACAGCCATAGAGTACGACCCTACCTCACACAGGAAGAGGAACAGCCATAGAGTACGACCCTACCTCACACAGGAAGAGGAACAGCCAGAGTACGACCCTACCTCACACAGGAAGAGGAACAGCCATAGAGTACGACCCTACCTCACACAGGAAGAGGAACAGCCATAGAGTACGACCCTACCTCACACAGGAAGAGGAACAGCCAGAGTACGACCCTACCTCACACAGGAAGAGGAACAGCCAGAGTACGACCCTACCTCACACAGGAAGAGGAACAGCCATAGAGTACGACCCTACCTCACACAGGAAGAGGAACAGCCATATAGTACGACCCTACCTCACACAGGAAGAGGAACAGCCATATAGTACGACCCTACCTCACACAGGAAGAGGAACAGCCAGAGTACGACCCTACCTCACACAGGAAGAGGAACAGCCAGAGTACGACCCTACCTCACACAGGAAGAGGAACAGCCAGAGTACGACCCTACCTCACACAGGAAGAGGAACAGCCATAGAGTACGACCCTACCTCACACAGGAAGAGGAACAGCCAGAGTACGACCCTACCTCACACAGGAAGAGGAACAGCCATAGAGTACGACTCTACCTCACACAGGAAGAGGAACAGCCATAGAGTACGACCCTACCTCACACAGGAAGAGGAACAGCCAGAGTACGACCCTACCTCACACAGGAAGAGGAACAGCCAGAGTACGACCCTACCTCACACAGGAAGAGGAACAGCCATAGAGTACGACCCTACCTCACACAGGAAGAGGAACAGCCAGAGTACGACCCTACCTCACACAGGAAGAGGAACAGCCATAGAGTACGACCCTACCTCACACAGGAAGAGGAACAGCCATAGAGTACGACCCTACCTCACACAGGAAGAGGAACAGCCATAGAGTACGACCCTACCTCACACAGGAAGAGGAACAGCCAGAGTACGACTCTACCTCACACAGGAAGAGGAACAGCCATAGAGTACGACTCTACCTCACACAGGAAGAGGAACAGCCATAGAGTACGACTCTACCTCCCACAGGAAGAGGAACAGCCATAGAGTACGACCCTACCTCCCACAGGAAGAGGAACAGCCATAGAGTACGACCCTACCTCCCACAGGAAGAGGAACAGCCATAGAGTACGACTCTACCTCACACAGGAAGAGGAACAGCCATAGAGTACGACCCTACCTCACACAGGAAGAGGAACAGCCATAGAGTACGACTCTACCTCACACAGGAAGAGGAACAGCCATAGAGTACGACCCTACCTCCCACAGGAAGAGGAACAGCCATAGAGTACGACCCTACCTCACACAGGAAGAGGAACAGCCAGAGTACGACCCTACCTCACACAGGAAGAGGAACAGCCATAGAGTCTGACCCTACCTCACACAGGAAGAGGAACAGCCATAGAGTACGACCCTACCTCACACAGGAAGTGGTGAAGGTCCTAATCCAGGCACTTGTCTTCTCCCGTCTGGACTACTGCAACTCTCTGTTAACTGAGCTCCCTGCTTGTGTCAACAAACCCCTGCAACTTATCCAGAACACTGCAGCCCTCCTGGTGTTCAACCTTTCCATGTTCTCCCATGTCACCCCACTCCTCCGCACACTCCATTGGCTTCCAATCGAAGCTCACATCCACTACCAGACCATGGTGGTCACCTACGGAGCAACAAGAGGAACTGTCTCTCCCTACCGTCAGGCTCTGCTCAAACCCTCCACCCCAACCCGAGCACTCCGCCACCTCAGGTCTGTTGGCCCTGCCAGCCCTATGGGAAGGCAGCTCCCGCTCAGTCCAAGCTGTTCTCTGTCCTGGCACCCCAATGGTGGAACCAGCTTCCCCCCTGAAGCTAGGACACCAGAGTCCTTCTTCTGAAAACATCTACAACCCTACCTCTTTAAACAGTATCTTAAATACCCACTTCGCCATCGCCCCCCCCCCCCCCCCCCCACACACACACAAAACAAACAACAACAGAACTTGTACTTTCTAGCTCAGACTACTCAGATGTTATTATTCCTCAATAAAGTAGCTATCTATACTTGTTGTTGGATTCTAGCTTGAAATATACTTATTTATGTTACCAGACTAGAACCTATTGATTACTTTACATGTATATAGAATATATATGTTGGGGTCAATGAAGGGTGGATAGGAATTTGTTTTATGGAAAGTCACTGAGTGACACGGGAAAGTGCAGAAAGTTCATATTCTGTTCAAACATGTTATTGTTGAATATCAATGTTCCTAAAGAGGGAGGCAAAGGTCAACAGTGTTGTTTCATTTCCTGATAAGGCAGGCCAGCTGCGGGAACTAGGGAGGAATTTGGCTCGAGGTCAAGTCAACAGATGAAGTGAGAAGAAACCTCTGGGAGGGCGGCCAGAGGGGCCGACCACAACGACCCTGCTACTACAGTCCTATCTCACACAGAGGGGCCCACCACAACGACCCTGCTACTACAGTCCTATCTCACACAGAGGGGCCCACTACAACGACCCTGCTACTACAGTCCTATCTCACACAGAGGGGCCCACCACAACGGCCCTGCTACTACAGTCCTATCTCACACAGAGGGGCCCACCACAACGGCCCTGCTACTACAGTCCTCTCTCACACAGAGGGGCCCACCACAACGACCCTGCTACTACAGTCCTATCTCACACAGAGGGGCCCACCACAACGACCCTGCTACTACAGTCCTATCTCACACAGAGGGGCCGACCACAACGGCCCTGCTACAACAGTCCTATCTCACACAGAGGGGCCCACCACAACGGCCCTGCTACTACAGTCCTATCTCACACAGAGGGGCCGACCACAACGGCCCTGCTACTACAGTCCTATCTCACACAGAGGGGCCGACCACAACGGCCCTGCTACAACAGTCCTATCTCACACAGAGGGGCCCACCACAACGGCCCTGCTACTACAGTCCTATCTCACACAGAGGGGCCGACCACAACGGCCCTGCTACTACAGTCCTATCTCACACAGAGGGGCCGACCACAACGGCCCTGCTACTATAGTCCTATCTCACACAGAGGGGCCCACTACAACGGCCCTGCTACTACAGTCCTCCCTCACACAGAGGGGCCCACCACAACGGCCCTGCTACTACAGTCCTATCTCACACAGAGGGGCCGACCACAACGGCCCTCCTACTACAGTCCTATCTCACACAGAGGGGCCCACCAAGGTTCTAGCATCAGGCAGGGCCATGACTACACCAGTGAGAGGAACCAATTAAGTTCTTGCCTAGCAACAGAGATGTATAGGCTGTCTAGATGTGTAAGGAGTTGACCCTTGCCTAGTAGGAGGTTATAAATATATGTGCTTGTTTACCTCGTCTTTGCAGCTGTATGACCCAATGGGTGAATAAACTTGGTTTGTGCTTTTTATAGTCATCCGTCGGAGTCTTTACTCTGTTTGTTCAGAACCTAACAGTGTGATATGTGGTTGTCCCACCTAGCGAGCTTAAAATGAATGCACTAACTGTAAGTCGCTCTAGACAAGAGCGTCTGCTGAA
>NC_074696.1:11549111-11626611 GCF_029448725.1 Salvelinus fontinalis
GACTCCACCCAGCCGAGACATGGACGGTTCTCCGTGCTCCCATTCGGCAGGCGGTACCGGTGCATCAAGGTTCAGACTAACAGACTCCTAGACAGCTTCTATTCCTATGGCCATAAGACTGTTAAATGGCTAGCGACTACTGTTCTCCCTCATACCTACGCTGCTGCTAAAATGATTAAAGGTATTACTACAGCTACGCTGCTGCTAAAATGATTAAATGTATTACTACAGCTACGCTGCTGTTTATTATTGATTGCCTAAACCATTAGTATACATCTATCCTGCTACTGGTCACTATTACTCCTGTTAACATACCGTAAAACTTCATTTAATAGGGTCTCCTGAGTGGCACAGTGGTCTAAGGCTCTGCATCGAACCCACGAGAGATTCTGGGTTCGAGTCCAGGCTCTGTTGCAGCCGGTTGCAACCAGCGGGCGGTGCACAATTGGCTCAGCGTCATCTGGGATAGGGGAGGGTTTGGCCGTCAGGGATGTCCTTGTCCCATCATGCACTAGTGACTCCTGTGGCAGGCCGGGCACAGTGCACGGTCGCTAGGTGTTTCCTCCGACACATTGGTGCGTGCGGCTGGCTTCCCGGGTTAAATGGACATTGTGTCAAGAAGCAGTGCGGCTTGGTTGGGTTGTATTTCGGAGCACGCATGGCAGGGAGTTGCAGCGATGAGACAAGACTGTAACTACCAATTGGGGAGAAAAAAAAGGGGTCATATTTTTATTTTTTTTATAAAATAATAATAATAAAAAACTTCATTTATTATCCAGAGCATTTATTTTCTTAAATCACTGAACAAAACAGGCGCTTATTAGGGACAGGCTTCTATTTGAGCCAGGCGTCTATTATCTTAATGCAAACAGCTTTTGCTCATTTGCACAGTTAATTGTTTAATTCTAGAATTTACTTCCAGCATTTTAATAAATTTCTATATTTCCTGCACCAATGTTTCATCATTTGCTTACAGTGTCATGTTTCTTGTCTTAGTATGCCTGTGTCACGCCCTGACCTTAGAGAGCCTTTTTATGTCTCTATTTGGTTTGGTCAGGGTGTGATTTGGGGTGGGCATTCTATGTTTTGTTTTCTATGTTTTTTCATTTCTATGTTTTGGCCGGGTATGGTTCTCAATCAGGGACAGCTGTCTATCGTTGTCTCTGATTGGTAGTTATCTTTGTTAGGGGCACTATAGCCCTGTGAGCTTCACGGCTAATTCTATGTTTATTGTTTTTGTTGGCGACATCATTATAATAAAAGTATGTCCGCTCACCACGCTGCACCTTGGTCTTCCTTGAACGACAGTCGTGACAGAACTACCCACCACCAAAGGACCAAGCAGCGTGGCCAGGAGGAGCAGGGATCCTAGGCTCGGGAGAAGAGAGAATGGAGGACATATTGGCAGTGGCGTGCCGTGGGCCTGGGGCCTGGGCCTTCAGTGATGTACTACACAGTCCCACCCGAATTAATCCACCTCTTATTACCATCAATATGATGCCATGGCTCTAGACACTATACATTTAGACAGAAAGGCAGTATAACCAGGCATTGCGTCACCTTGAAATTGACAAATTGACATTTTTGGGTAAACAGTGTTTACATGACACAATCAATGAGTCTTTTCAATATTTCCCTTCACCTTTTCATTGTGCAGCTCCGTTGCCCTGCGCGCTTGTTCTTTGAGCTGTAGATCCACTCCGGTGTCCCCAAAAGTTTTCAAAAGCACCATTGCTTGTTAGTGCCCAGCCGTACTTTGGTGTCTCGTTGCTGCCTTGGTTAGACAACTCAAGTTTGCAAAGCCAGTGTGGCTCCAAACACCAAATCGATCACTTGCAAATAATAGGCATTCCCAGCAGTACAGTTTGCAGTGCTTCTCGGAGCCTGTGAGCCATTGACAGCACTCGTAGTTGAAACTTTGAAAGTGGCGAGCGAACGAACCCCTTTCCCGCCTGTGACAGGCTTTGTGGCGTCGGGCGACCTCTCCTTACAATGTCTAACTTTTCTTAAAGTTCGTCTTGAGAATGGCGTTATAATTATATCCTCGACCAAATCGATATCTTCTCCTCCTTCTGCCATTGTGGGTTGAAAAAACAGCTTAGTAGTGCGCAAATTAATTCGTTTATCAAATTCAGTTTCCTAGATCTGCATAGACCAGCCCATAGGACCTGCCTCTCAATATTGGTAATCCAATCAAAAGACGTGCACGCACTACGCCTGCTAGCTGGCTCCTGTGTAACACTGGAGCCAGCCAGCAGGCGTACAATAGCCAACTCTAAAGCTGATTGGTTGACACTAAATTTTCATTTCCATTCACTATAAGCTACAAGCGCCCGCACTGTTGATTCTGAAGGCCTGAGGGCAGATTTTAGACCCCTGGCAACACATGATGGCTGAATATGATTGGATAAAAGATCTAACATAAAGACCAGCCCTCCAGATCTCAACCTGGGGCTGGAAGCAGTGTAACCAAGAGGAAAGCTATGAAATGAAGAGTATAACTCTTACTCTAGGGAATAATTTAATACATATTTGTGGGAAAATATATTTAAAAAAAAATTATATTCTGATGATGTTTAGGCCAGCAGAGAAGGCCTTGCAGGCCCTGACGGCCCACCACTGCATCTTGGACATGGGAGGAGGTTATGGCAGGGGACAAGACCCTGCCATGGAAACAGGCTGAAGTAGCGAGGGAGGAAATGATAGTAATAACATACTTTTTGGCAGTTTTTACTTCTGGGGGTCTGTACTCACGAAGTTGACTGTTTTGGTGCTTGCCAGTTAGCTAGCAGTTCTCAGCTGTTAGCAGCCAATGGCTAGCAGTTCTCAGCTGTTGGCAGCCAATGGCTAGCAGTTCTCAGCTGTTGGCAGTCAATGGCTAGCAGTTCTCCGCTGTTGGCAGCCAATGGCTAGCAGTTCTCCGCTGTTGGCAGCCAATGGCTAGCAGTTCTCAGCTGTTGGCAGCCAATGGCTAGCAGTTCTCAGCTGTTGGCAGCCAATGGCTAGCAGTTCTCAGCTGTTGGCAGCCAATGGCTAGCAGTTCTCAGCTGTTGGCAGCCAATGGCTAGCAGTTCTCAGCTGTTGGCAGCCAATGGCTAGCAGTTCTCAGCTGTTGGCAGCCAATGGCTAGCAGTTCTCAGCTGTTGGCAGCCAATGGCTAGCAGTTCTCAGCTGTTGGCAGCCAATGGCTAGCAGTTTCTTACTGGCGATAAAAACAGATAATTGACAGTTTTGAGTCATTACTGAATTATTTAATGTAACAAATCAAACATTAAACAATTCATTTAGATCCCGTGTTTATTTGAAACAAGCTTTTATTTGGTGAAATGTGTTCCGTTGCCCGGCTATTAAAAGGGAAAGGCTATTTGCGACTCAGCGTTTAATTGAAGTTTGACAGTTAGTACCATTAGTATATTACCGTAAATATTTACATATTCCTGCTACCAGTCACCTTCAGCCCTGTTTCCATGTATATCCGCCTTTCACGCTGACACTCTTACTTACACACTCTTACTTACACACACACACACACACACACACACACACACACACACACACACACACACACACACACACACACACACACACACACACACACACACACACACACACACACACACACACACACACACACACACACACACACACACACACACACACACACACACACACCCACCACTTATGCTGCTGGCATACTGTTTACTACTACGACTACTACTGCTACTATTATTAATTCTGCTACCAGTCACTTTCTCCTAATCCCTGCCTACAGTACATGTACATATCTACCTCAAGTACTCCAGTATTCCTGCACATTGTAAATCACTGACCCTGTACATACATTCTCAAAGAGTTCACATCCCTCGACTTGCTCCACATCTTGTTGTGTTACAAATTCAAAATGTATTATATTGTTGTTGGGTTTTCTCACCCATCTACACTCAATACCCCAGACATTTTTGCACATTTATTGAAAATGAAATACAGAAATATCTAATTTACATAAGTATTCACACCCCTGGGTCAATACATTTACATTTACATTTTAGTAATTTAGCAATACACGTTATAATCACTTTTTGGCAGCATTTTTTTTTTAAACTAATAAACAAATAAAACATATATACTGTACTATATATATATATACACAAAACACACAGTACCAGTCAAAGTTTTGGACACACCTACTCATTCAAGGGTTTCTTTATTTTTACTATTTTCTACATTGTAGAATAATAGTAAAGACATCAAAACTATTAAATAACACATATGGAATCATGTAGTAACCAAAAAAGCTAAATCAAAATATATTTTATATTTAAGATTGTTCAAAGTAGCCACCCTTTGTCTTGATCACAGCTTTGCACACTCTTGGCATTCTCTCAACCCGCTTCATGAGGAATGCTTTTCCAACAGTCTTGAAGGAGTTCCCACATATGTTGAGCACTTGTTGGCTGCATTTTCTTCACTCTGCGGTCCAACTCATCCCAAAC
Organism: Salvelinus fontinalis; assembly: GCF_029448725.1. Lineage (NCBI taxonomy): Eukaryota > Metazoa > Chordata > Actinopteri > Salmoniformes > Salmonidae > Salvelinus > Salvelinus fontinalis. The sequence continues at coordinate 11,553,605 of NC_074696.1, forward strand.
CATCTCAATTGGGTTGAGGTCAGATGATTGTGGAGGCCAGGTCATCTGATGCAGCACTCCATCACTCTCCTTCTTGGTCAAATAGCCATTACACAGCCTGGAAGTGTGTTTTGGGACATTGTCCTGGTGAAAAACAAATGATAGTGGGACTAAGCGCAAACCAGATGGGATGGCGTATCGCTGCAGAATGCTGTTGTAGCCATGCTGGTTAAGTGTGCCTTGAATTCTAAATAAATCAGTGACAGTGTCACTAGCAAAGCACCATCACACCTCCTCCATGCTTCATGGTGGCAACCACACATGCAGTGATCATCCGTTCACCTGCTCTGTGTCTCACAAAGACACGGCGGTTTGAACCAAAAATCTCATTTGGACTCATCAGACCAAAAATACAGATTTCCACCGGTCTAATGTCCATTGCTCGTGTTTCTTGCCCCAGCAAGTCTCTTCTTATTATTGGTGTCCTTTAGTAGTGGTTTATTTTCAGCAATTCGATCATGAAGGCTTGAGTCACGCAGTCTCCTCTGAACAGTTTATGTTGGTGTGTATGTTACTCTTAAGCATTTATTTGGGGCTGCAATCTGAGGTGCAGTTAATTGCCAATTTCTGAGGCTGGTAACTCTAATGATCTGCAGCAGAGGTGCAGCAGAGGTGCAGCAGAGGTAACTCTGGGTCTTCCTTTCCTGTGGCGTTCCTCATGAGAGACAGTTTCATCATAGCGCTTGATGGTTTTTGCGACTGCACTTGAAGAAACTTTCAAAGTTGTCAATGTTCTGGATTGACTGACCTTCATGTCTTAAAATAATGATGGACTGTCATTTCTCTTTGCTTATTTGAGCTGTTCTTGCCATAATATGGACTTGGTCTTTTACCAAATAGGGCTATCTTCTGAATACCAACCCTACCTTGTCACAACACAACTGATTGGCTCAAACGCATTAAGGAAAGAAATTCCACAAAGTAACTTTTAGCAGGGCACACCTGTTAATTGAAATGCATTCCAGGTGACTACCTCATGAAGCTGGTTGAGTCTGTACATCTCTCCTCTCTCTGAGTCTATACGTCTCCCCTCTCAATTCAATTTCAATTTATGGGTTTTATTGGCATGGGAAACATGTTTATATTGGCAAAGCAAGTGAAGTAGATAAACAAAAGTGAAATAAACAAAAATGAACAGTAGACATTACACTCACAAAAGTTCTAAAATAAAGACATTTCAAATGTCATATTATGTCTATATACAGTGTTGTACCGATGTGCAAACAGGGAAAATAAATAAACATAAATATGGGTTGTATTTACAATGGTGTTTGTTCTTCACTAGTTGCCCTTTTCTTGTGGCAACAGGTTACAAATCTTGCTGCTGTGATGGCACACTGTGGGAGTTTCTCAAAATTGGATATGTTTTTCGAATTCTTTGTGGGTCTGTGTAATCTGAGGGAAATACGTGTCTCTAATATGGTCATACATTTGGCAGGAGGTTAGGAAGTGCAGCTCAAACAATATCATACAGACACGTCTCTGTGGCCTGACCTCCTGCTGGTTGAGATTAGGGGTCATCCAGAACTGTTGCGATGAAACATTATGAATTACCTGCTGCTGAGACAGACAGATAGGGTGAGGGTGTGTGTGTGTGTGTGAGTGTGTGTGTGTGTGTGTGTGTGTGTGTGTGTGTGTGTGTGTGTGTGTGTGTGTGTGTGTGTGTGTGTGTGTGTGTGTGTGTGTGTGTGTGTGTGTGTGTGTGTGTGTGTGTGTGTGGAGCCTGAAAGTAATGACAAACTGCACGCAGTGTGTGTGTGTGTTCATGCATTTTGTATATAGTATCAACCTCCTCAAACACACAGACATTGATGATGACAAACACACACACACACACACACACACACACACACACACACACACACACACACACACACACACACACACCGATCATTAGCTTCAGTAGCACATTCAGCCTGCATACGCCTTTGACAGAACCAGGTAAAGAGCTTTGGTTCAAAGGTTAACGAGGGCATTCACCCAACAGACAGCTTCTGCAGCTGCCATTTTGCTTTGCTTTAAAGCACATCTATACTGAGCATACCAAACATCAGGAACAGCTTCATAATATTGACTTCCACCTTCACCCCCTCCCCCGTCCCCTCCTAGAACAGCCTCAATTCATCGGGGCAGGTGTCAAGAGTGTTTCACTGGGATGCTGGCCCATGCTGACTCCAAAGCTTACCATATTTGTGTCAAGTTGTCTCGATGTCTTTTGTGTGGTGGACCAATCTTGATACACACCGAAAACTGTTGAGCGTGAAAAAAAACAGCAACGCTGCAGTTCTTGACACAAACCGATGCGCCTGGCACCTAACACCAAACCCCATTCAAAAGCACTTAAATATTTTGTCTTGCCCATTCAGCCTCTGAATGGTACACATACACAATCCAAGTCTCAATTGTCTATGTCATCCCTTTTATACTATGGCTATAATTTAACACATTTACCTCTAGAAATGTGTCCATTTACCTCTAGAAATGTGTCCATTTACCTCTAGAAATGTGTCCATTTACCTCTAGAAATGTGTCCATTTACCTCTAGAAATGTGTCCATCGTCCACTGAAGTAGCTAGCAAGTTTACTAGCTAGCTACAGGTGTTGCCTTGGTAACGAAACAAACACACTTGCTAGTTTAGCTGACCAAACCAACGGGTCTAGCATGCTATTATGACAATCGAATTCAACAATGCTAATAAAGTTTTCAATTTTACTTTTGCTTTCAAAAGCAGCACAAAACATTTAAAATGTAAGAATGAACTAAAGCCATCGAATTCTACCGATTCTCTGGATTACAACTAAATTATGAGTGTTCTATATTATGTATAGGATCATTAAAAAAATGCTACTTTTACATTACCGTGTAGTTTACCAATAAAATGGTCTGACGGGGATGTGGACCTACTCGCTATTCATATCCCGAAAGAAAGAACATATTTCAAAACAATACATTTTAATAGAAAGTTATTTGTGGATAAATCACCCTGATTAACTCTTTAGTCATATCCCAGTTTACCCTGATTAACTCTTTAGTCATATCCCAGTTTACCCTGATTAACTCTTTAGTCATATCCCAGTTTACCCTGATTAACTCTTTAGTCATATCCCAGTTTACCCTGATTAACTCTTTAGTCATATCCCAGTTTACCCTGATTAACTCTTTAGTCATATCCCAGTTTACCCTGATTAACTCTTTAGTCATATCCCAGTTTACCCTGATTAACTCTTTAGTCATATCCCAGTTTACCTGTTTGCTTATGGTCTTGCCTACACCTAGCGTCCTGTTTTTTAAAATTATATGAGCAAAACATACAACATTTTATTTGGAATTGCAAGCCAGACAAAATTAAAAGGACCTCTTTATATGAATTCAGAGGGCAGAAATTATTAAATATTAAAGCATTAGACCTCTCACTAAAGGCATCAGTCATACAAAAGTTATACTTAAATCCAAACTGGTTCTCTAGCAAATTAGTAAGAGCGTCTCACAGCATGTTCAAGAATGGCCATTTTCCCTTTATTCAGATTACAACCGCTCACTTGTGGTTATTTGAAAATTAAATCATCTCCAAAATATCGTTATTTTTTTAAACAAGCCATAGAAAGTTGGTTGCAATTTCAGTTTAATCAACCAGAAAATACAGAACAATACAAGAAATATTGTGGTTAAACTCAAATATACTCATTGATAAAAAAACTTTTTTCGATAAATGTTTTTAAAAATGTATAATCTTTGTAAATTATATCATAAATAGGACTGGTGGAGTTTTGTCACATTTATTTTTTTAAACTTTATTTAACTAGGCAAGTCAGTTATTTAAGAACAAACTCTTATTTTCAATGACGTCCTAGGAACAGTGGGTTAACTGCCTTGTTCAGGGCCAGAACGACAGATTTTTAACTTGTCAGCTTGGTGATTTGATCTTGCAACCTTTCAGTTTCCAGTCCAACGCTCAAACCACTAGGCTACCTGCTGCCCCACACATGCAGCTAACACAAATAAACTCTGCAAAAAAAGAAACGTCCCTTTTCAGGGCCCTGTCTTTCAAAGATCTTCATTGTAAAGGGTTTAAACACCGTTTCCCATGCTTGTTCCCATATCTGTGGAACGGTCGTTAAGACAATAACAGCTTACAGACGGTAGGCAATTAAGGTCACAGTTATGAAAACTTAGGACACTAAAGAGGCCTTTCTACTGACTCTGAAAAACACCAAAAGAAAGATGCCTAGTGTCCCTGCTCATCTGCGTGAATGTGCCTTAGGTATGCTGCAAGGAGGCATCAGGACTGCAGATGTGGCCAAGGCAATAAATTGCAATGTTCGTACTGTGAGACGCCTAAGACAGCACTACAGGGAGACAGGACGAACAGCTGATCGTCCTCGCAGTGGCAGACCATGTGTAACAACACCTGCACAGGATCGGTACATCCGAACATCACACCCGCGGGACAGGTACAGGATGGCAACAACAACTGCCCGAGTTACACCAGGAACACACAATCCCTCTATCAGTGCTCAGACTGTCCACAATAGGCTGAGAGAGGCTGGACTGAGGGCTTGTAGGCCTGTTGTAAGGCAGGTCCTCACCAGACATCACCGGCAACAAGGTCGCCTATGGGCACAAACCCACCATCACCGGACTAGACAGGACTGGGAAAAAGTGCTCTTCACTGACGAGTCGCGGTTTTGTCTCACCAGGGGTGATGGTCGGATTCACGTTTATCGTCAAAGGAATGAACGTTACACTGAGGCCTGTACTCTGGAGCGGGATCGATTTGGAGGTGGAAGGTCCGTCATGGTCTGGGGCGGTGTGTCACAGCATCATTGGACTGAGCTTGTTGTCATTGCAGGCGATCTCAACGCTGTGTGTTACAAGGAAGACATCCTCCTCCCTCATGTGGTACCCTTCCTGCAGGCTCATCCTGACATGACCCTCCAGCATGAATGACAATGCCACCAGCCATACTGCTCATTCTGTGCGTGATTTCCTGCAAGACAGGAATGTCAGTGTTCTGCCATGGCCAGCGAAGAGCCCGGATATCTATCCCATTGAGCACGTCTGGGACCTGTTGGATAGGAGGGTGAGGGCTAGGGCCATTCCCCCCAGAAATGTCCAGGAACTTGCAGGTGCCTTGGTGGAAGAGTGGGGTAACATCTCAGCAAGAACTGGCAAATCTGGTGAGGTCCATGAGGAGGAGATGCACTGCAGTACTTAATGCAGCTGGTGGCCACACCAGATACTGATTGTTACTTTTGATTTTGACTCCCCTTTGTTCAGGGACACATTATTCAATTTCTGGTAATCATATGTCAATGGAACTTGTTTAGTTTATGTCTCAGTTGTTGAATCTTATGTTCATACAAATATTTACACATGTTAAGTTTGCTGAAAAGAAACGCAGTTGACAGTGAGAAGACGTTTCTTTTTTTGCTGAGTTTATATGGAAATTACAAAAAATTACAACCAACTAATTGCAGCAGTACCACAAAAATGGAAGAGGCAAGTGGAAGGGGGAAAAAGTAAGGAACTTGTCTTTCGGCCCTTCAGCTTCATTAAATAGTACCCGCAAAACACCAGTCTCAACGTCAACAGTGAAGAGGAGACTCCGGGATGCTGGCCTTCTAGGCAGAGTTCCTCTGTCCAGTGTCTGTGTTCTTTTGCCCATCTTAATATTTTATTTTTATTAGTCAGTCTGAGATATCGGGGGGCTAGGGTCAGTTGGTTATATCTGGAGTACTTCTCCTGTCTTATCCAGTGTCCTGTGTGAATTTAAGTATGCTCTCTCTAATTCTCTTCTTCTCTCTTTCTTTCTCTCTCTCGGAGGACCTGAGCCCTAGGACCATGTGTCAGGGCGACGGGTACTATTGCGGGTACTATTTAATTAAGCTGCCAGTTGAGGACTTGTGAGGTGTCTGTTTCTCAAACTAGACACTCTAATGTACTTGTCCTCTTGCTCAGTTGTGCACCGGGGCCTCTCACTCCTCTTTCTATTCTGGTTAGACCCAGTTTGCGCTGTTCTGTGAAGAGAGTAGTACACAGCGTTGCACGAGATCTTCAGTTTCTCTCATGGAATAGCCTTCATTTCTCAGAACAAGAATAGACTGACGAGTTTCAGAAAAAAGTTCTTTGTTTCTGGCGGGTATGTGTATGTACGGATATATATCTATATTTACCCCCCCCACCACAAAAAAATATATACATTTACCCCAAAAATATATGAGGGATAGGAAATTATGCTGACAATTACATTGATGGATGAAAGCTACAATCTAGCCGCAATATTAAAGCTGATCTACCCCCTAAAACATACAAATTATTTAAAAAACAACAGAGCCTGTGGTTCCACCTAATTCCACCTCTTTAGTGGAAGGTTCTGGTGACCTGCAGCATACTGTATTTAACACGCTATATAACAGTACATACACCTGACATATAGTAACATAGACAACACAGTAGGTGATATCTGTATCTACAAGCACACGGTCATCTGTGTTCAGACTGGATATGACCGTCCAGACGTGATCCTTCTAGTAAGGAAGGAGGGAGAGGGGAAAAAGAGGTGAGAGATATGTACTGAGGGAGAGCTAGATTGTGAATGAGAGATGTAAATATGGAGGGAGGGAGGGAGGGAGGGAGGGAGGGAGGGAGGGAGGGAGGGAGGGAGGGAGGGAGGGAGGGAAGAAGGGAGGGAAGAAGGGAGGGAGGGAGGGATGGAAAGAGACGGTTGTAGCATGTGCTTCTGACCTCGTTCACTCCTCTGTCGGTAGACTGGCTAAATTATTCAAAAACACGCGTGCATACTGACACACACATACACACAGCGTTCTGCACAGGAAGTCCCCCCCTCCTCAGACGAAGCTCCAAGGCCGGATCTATAAATACACACTTCCTGTGTCCAGCACATAACCCCATGACATATCAACACACACACACACACACACACACACACACACACACACACACACACACACACACACACACACACACACACACACACACACACACACACACACACACACACACACACACACACACACACACACACACACGGATCCATCCATATTTGGTTACAAAGGTCAGAGGACTGCTAGTTGTCCCCAAGAGTCAATAACTAAAACATCCAAAACACTTCAAACATTTGAACTCCATTATCTGTTAAACATTAGTCTGCTGTTATCTCTCTGCCCTGCTGGGGAGCTGAATTCCAGAATTCCCAACAGGGCGGTTCAGATTTCTGGTAGCATGACCACGCCCATCCGGTCTCCTCGTTAACCTAATCACCAGGGTTGCTACGGAAACGACAGACAGACAGACAGAGACAGACAGACAGGCTATCAGGCTAATATACTTTATTGTTTGAAACCTGAATGTTTTATTTTATATTACCTTGCTACAAAGTAGCCTATAGGAAAAACCCGACCATGGAAATGCGGGAGGAATAATTTTAGAGTTTCAAATTTGGGGAAACGTAACAATTTATCCTACAATTTATTTCTACCTTTCTGCGTGCCAGTTATTAGTTTCATCCCTATTCCCTTCCCCTAGTCTCACACCCTATCCCCTAGTCTCACACCCTATCTCCTTTCCCCATCCCCTAGGCTCACACCCTATCTCCTTTCTCCATCCCCTAGGCTCACACCCTATCTCCTTTCCCCATCCCCTAGGCTCACACCCTATCCCCTAGTCTCACACCCTATCTCCTTTCCCCATCCCCTAGGCTCACACCCTATCCCCTAGTCTCACACCCCATCTCCTTTCTCCATCCCCTAGGCTCACACCCTATCCCCTAGTCTCACACCCCATCTCCTTTCTCCATCCCCTAGGCTCACACCCTATCCCCTAGTCTCACACCCCATCTCCTTTCTCCATCCCCTAGGCTCACACCCTATCCCCTAGTCTCACACCCTATCTCCTTTCCCCATCCCCTAGTCTCACACCCGATCTCCTTTCCCCATCCCCTAGGCTCACACCCTATCCCCTAGTCTCACACCCTATCTCCTTTCCCCATCCCCTAGGCTCACACCCTATCCCCTAGTCTCACACCCCATCTCCTTTCCCCATCCCCTAGTCTCACACCCTATCTCCTTTCCCCATCCCCTAGGCTCACACCCTATCCCCTAGTCTCACACCCTATCTCCTTTCCCCATCCCCTAGGCTCACACCCTATCCCCTAGTCTCACACCCCATCTCCTTTCTCCATCCCCTAGGCTCACACCCTATCCCCTAGTCTCACACCCTATCTCCTTTCCCCATCCCCTAGGCTCACACCCTATCCCCTAGTCTCACACCCTATCACAACAAAAGTCCTCTTTTCTCTGTATATATCAATGATTCCTTGATCCACCTCTACGCAGACGACAACATTCTGTATACTTCTGGCCCTTCTTTGGACACTGTGTTAACAAACCTCCAAACGAGCTTCAATGCCATACAACTCTCCTTCCGTGGCCTCCAACTGCTCATAAACACTAGTAAAACTAAATGCATGCTCTTCAACCGTTCGCTGCCCACACCTGCCCACCCGTCCAGCATCACTACTCTGGACGGTTCTGACTTAGAATATGTGGACAACTACAAATACATAGGTGTCTGGTTAGACCGTAAACTCTCTTTCCAGACTCACATTAAGGATCTCCAATCTCCCGGGTGGCGCAGTGGTCTAGGGCACTGCATCGCAGTGCTAGCTGCGCCACCAGAGTCTCTGGGTTCGCGCCCAGGCTCTGTCGCAGCCGGCCGCGACCGGGAGGTCTGTGGGGCGACGCACAATTGGCATAGCGTCGTCCGGGTTAGGGAGGGTTTGGCCGGTAGGGATATCCTTGTCTCATCGCGCTCCAGCGACTCCTGTGGCGGCCCGGGCACAGTGCGCGCTAACCAAGGGGGGCCAGGTACACGGTGTTTCCTCTGACACATTGGTGTTGCTGGCTTCCGGGTTGGAGGCGCGCTGTGTTAAGAAGCAGTGCGGCTTGGTTGGGTTGTGCTTCGGAGGACGCATGGCTTTCGACCTTCGTCTCTCCCGAGCCCGTACGGGAGTTGTAGCGATGAGACAAGATAGTAATTACTAGTGATTGGATACCATGAAAATTGGGAAGAAAATGGGATAATTATTTTTTTTTTTAAATAAAAAAGATCTCCAATCCAAAATTAAATCTAGAATCGGCTTCCTATTCCGCAACAAAGCATCCTTCACTCATGCTGCCAAACATACCCTAGTAAAACGGACTATCCTACCGATCCTTGACTTCGGCGATGTCATTTACAAAATAGCCTCCAACAGTCTACTCAGCAAACTGGATGCAGTCTATCACAACCATCCATTTTGTCACCAAAGCCTCATATACCACCCACCACTGCGACCTGTATGCTCTCGTCAGCTGGCCCTCGCTACATATTTGTCACCAAACCCACTGGCTCCAGGTCATCTATAAGTCTTTGCTAGGTAAAGCTCCGCCTTATCTCAGCTCGCTGGTCACCATAACAACATCCACCTGTAGCACGCGCTACAGCAGATATATCTCACTGGTCATCCCCAAAGCCAACACCTACTTTGGCCGCCTTTCCTTCTAGTTCTCTGCTGCCAATGACTGGAACGAATTGCAAAAATTGCTGAAATTGGACTTATATCTCCCTCACTAACTTTAAGCACCAGCTATCTGAGCAGCTTACCAATCGCTGCAGCTGTACACAGCCCATCTGTAAATAGCCCATCCAACTACCTACCTACCTCATCCCCATATTGTTTTTATTTACTTTTTATTTGCTCTTTTGCACACCAGTATTTCTACTTGCACATCATCATCTGCACATCTATCACTCCAGTGTTAATTTGCTAAATTGTAATTACTTCGCTACTATGGCCTATTTATTGCCTTAACTTCTTTGATATAGGGGGCAGCATTTTCACTTTTGGATGAATTGCGTGCCCATAGTGAACTGCCTCCTACTCTGTCCCAGATACTAATATATGCATATTATTATTACTATTGGATATGAAACACTCTGAAGTTTCTAAAACTGTTTGAATGATGTCTGTGAGTATAACAGAACTCATATGGCAGGCAAAAACCTGAGAAAAAATCCAAACAGGAAGTGATAATTCTGAGACTGGTCATTGTTAAACTCATCGCCCATCCCTGTAATATATGGATCTGTTTGCACTTCCTACGCCTTACACTAGATGTCAACAGTCTATAGAACGCTGAATGAAGCCTATACTGTGATGTGGCACCGGGTGGGAGGTGTTTGAGTCAGTGGTCTGGCAGATTACCAGTTCTTGGTCACGTGCATTTCTCATGATATTGCCATTTCTTACATTACTTATAGAGACTGAAAAGAATTCTCCGGTTGGAACCTTATTGGATATAAATGATAACAACATCCTGAAGATTGATTCTCTACTAAGTTTGACCAGTTTATTCGACCTGGAATATAACTTTTTTAAGTTTTCGTCCGACGTTTGCCTGCATCTGCGCGAGCGTTTGGACACGTGAACTACACATGCTAGCAAACGTAGCTAATTGGACATAAGTAATGGACATTATCGAACAAAACAACAATTTATTGTGGAACTAGGATTCCTGGCAGTGCATTCTGATGAACATAATCAAAGGTAAGGGAATATTTATGATGTAATTTCGGATTTCTGTTGACTCCAACATGGCGGAGAAATGTTGTTAAATCTGAGCGCCGTCTCAGATTATTGTATGGTGTCCTTTTTACGTAAAGTTTTTTTTAAATCTGAGACAGCGGTTGCATTAAGAACAAGTGTATCTTTAATTCTGTGTAAAACATGTATCTTTCATCACGTTCATATTTGACGTGGCTCTCGGTTACTCCGGATATTTTGGAGGCATTTCTTAACATGGCGCCAATGTAAACCGAGATTTGTGGATATAAATTGTCAGGACCCGGTGCGAGAAACAGTCACTAATAATCGTCAGAACCCAGAAGATGAGGCAGACACAGCAGTACTAGAGATGGTGGTTTAATTAAAGAACAAAATCTTCAGGCAAAGAAACTAAATCCACAATGTCCAAAAATAAAGCCAAGAGGCACAAAATGGAAATCCTCCAAAATACAAAAGAAACTCCACAAAGTGGTAAAAAACAGCAGGGAAAAACAAACCTCAAAAGACTACTCAAATAATACACAAGAACTAAACCAGAGAACCTCTGGAAAATCCAACAAGAGAAATATCTGTATAAAACAAGGCTTGGGCTGGGGCTGGGTGCTAACTTACAAACACTGAGCAAGGAACTGAGGAACACACAGGGTTTAAATACTAACAAGGGAATGACCTACAGGTGCAAACAATAATTAGAGCAAGAAAAACAAAAGGTACAAAAAAGGTGCAATGGGGACATCTAGTGACCAAAACCCGAACAGTCTTGGCCAAAACCTGACATAAATATGCACATTATCGAACAAAACAAAAATGTATTGTGTAACATGATGTCCTATGAGTGTCATCTGATGAAGATCATCAAAGGTTAGTGATTCATTTTATCTCTATTTCTGCTTTTTGTGACTACTATCTTTTGCTGGGAAAATGGCTGTGTTTTTCTGTGGCTATGTACTGAGCTAACATAATTGTTTGTTGTGCTTTCTCCGTAAATCCTTTTTGAAATCAGACATGTTGGCTGGATTCACAACATGTGTAGCTTTAATTTGGTGTCTTTCATGTGTGATTTCATACATTTTTTCTGGATTTTGGCCAAGGGGGACGCTACCGTCCCACCTATCCCAGAGAAGTTAACTCCTTACCCCATTTGCACACACTGTAAATACGTTTTTCTATTGTATTATTAACTGTACCTTTGTTTATCCCATGTGTAACTCTGTGTTGTTTTTTGTCGCACTGCTTTGCTTTATCTTGGCCAGGTCGCAGTTGTAAATGAGAACTTGTCTACCTGGTTTAATAAAGGGGAAATAAAAAAAATAAAAAAAATCTCCTAGTCTCGCATCCAATCCATTATTTTGGGCCGGCTAAGGAGTATTGGTGTCTCTGAGGGGCCTTTGGCCTGGTTTGCTAACTACCTCTCTCAAAGAGTGTAGTGTGTAAAATCAGAACATCTGCTGTCTCAGCTACTGGCTGTCACCAAGGGAGTACCCAAACGCTCAATCCTAGGCCCCACGCTCTTCTCAATTTACATCAACAACATAGCTCAGGCAGTAGGAAGCTCTCTAATCCATTTAAATGCAGATGATACAGTCTCATAATCCGCTGACATCTCTCCGGATTTTGTGTTAAACGCTCTACAACAAAGCTTTCTTAGTGTCCAACAAGATTTCTCTACCCTTAACCTTGTTCTGAACACCTCCAAAACAAAAGTTAGTATGGTTCGCTAAGAAGCCTCAGTCTCACACCCTATCCCCTAGTCTCACACCCTACCCCCTTCGTAGTCTCACACCCTACCCCCTTCGTAGTCTCACACCCTATCCCTTCCCCCTAGTCTCACAGGGTAAGGGAAGCATGTTACTACTACAACCTGGGTAAGGGAAGCATGTTACTACTACAACCTGGGTAAGGGAAGCCTGTTACTACTACAACCTGGGTAAGGGAAGCCTGTTACTACTACAACCTGGGTAAGGGAAGCCTGTTACTACTACAACCTGGGTACGGGAAGCCTGTTACTACTACAACCTGGGTAAGGGAAGCCTGTTACTACTACAACCTGGGTAAGGGAAGCCTGTTACTACTACAACCTGGGTAAGGGAAGCCTGTTACTACTACAACCTGGGTAAGGGAAGCCTGTTACTACTACAACATGGGTAAGGGAAGCCTGTTACTACTACAACCTGGGTATGGGAAGCCTGTTACTACTACAACCTGGGTAAGGGAAGCCTGTTACTACTACAACCTGGGTAAGGGAAGCCTGTTACTACTACAACCTGGGTAAGGGAAGCATGTTACTACTACAACCTGGGTAAGGGAAGCATGTTACTACTACAACCTGGGTAAGGGAAGCCTGTTACTACTACAACATGGGTAAGGGAAGCCTGTTACTACTACTACCTGGGTAAGGGAAGCATGTTACTACTACAACCTGGGTAAGGGAAGCATGTTACTACTACAACCTGGGTAAGGGAAGCCTGTTACTACTACAACCTGGGTAAGGGAAGCATGTTACTACTACAACCTGGGTAAGGGAAGCCTGTTACTACTACAACCTGGGTAAGGGAAGCCTGTTACTACTACAACCTGGGTAAGGGAAGCATGTTACTACTACAACCTGGGTAAGGGAAGCATGTTACTACTACAACCTGGGTAAGGGAAGCCAAGGGGGAGGAGCTAGACTAGAGGTAGAGAGTAGGGTGGAGCCATCATCAGTACTTGTTTTCAGGCCAGGCTCAATAGACTTAGACACACACACACACACACAGTAACACATAACATAACATACCAGTCAAAAGTTTTGACACAACAACCCATTCAAGGGTTTTTCTTTATTATTTTCTACATTGTAGAATAATAGTGAAGACATCAAAACTATGAAATAACACATATGGAATCATGTAGTAACCAAAAACGTGTTAAACAAATCAAAATATATTTTATATTTGAGATTCTTCAAAGTAGCCACCCTTTGCCTTGATGACAGCTTTGCACACTCTTGGCATTCTCTCAACCAGCTTCATGACGAATGCTTTTCCAACAGTCTTGAAGGAGTTCCCACATATGCTGAGCACTTGTTGGCTGCTTTTCCTTCACTCTGCAGTCCAACTCATCCCAAACCATCTCAAGTGGGTTGCGGTCAGGTGATTGTGAAGGCCAGGTCATCTGATGCAGCACTCCATCACTCTGGCCCAGCCAAAGCCCAGACTTGAACCTGATAGAACATCTCTGGAGAGACATGAAAATAGCTGTGCAGCGACGCTCCCCATCCAACCTGACAGAGCTTTAGAGGATCTGCAGAGAAGAATGGGAGAAACTCCCCAAATACAGGTGTGCCAAGGAAGTAGCATCAAACCCAATAAGAATCGAGGCTGTAATCACTGCCAAAGTACGGATTAAAGGGTCTGAATACTTTATTTTTAATACATTTGCAAAATATATATATATATATATATATGTTTTTTGCTATGTCATTATGGGGTATTGTGATGTCATTATGGGGTATTGTGATGTCATTATGGGGTATTGTGATGTCATTATGGGGTATTGTGTGTAGATTGATGATATATCCATTTTAGAATAAGGCTGTAATGTACCAAAATGTTGAAAAAGTCAAGGGGTCTAAATACATTCCGAATGCATTGTACATACAGACAGACCTACATACATACCTACTGTATGGTATAACAGAGCTCCAAATATGAACTGAGAGATGTTTCATTTCCTATTACTGCAGTGGAACTAACTCCAACCCTGAACAATGTATATTAGGCTACATAGTGTAGTATAGTGATGAGGAAAATCCCAGCAGTATAGGTGTTATTATTATACACCTATATATGGGAGTTCTGATATCTGTCCACACCTGTCTGTCTGTCTGTCTGTCTGTATGTCCACACCTGTCTGTCTGTCTGTCCACACCTGTCTGTCTGTCTGTCCACACCTGTCTGTCTGTCCACACCTGTCTGTCTGTCTGTCTGTCCACACCTGTCTGTCTGTCCACACCTGTCTGTCTGTCTGTCTACACCTGTCTGTCTGTCTGTCCACACCTGTCTGTCTGTCTGTCTGTCTGTCCACACCTGTCTGTCCACACCTGTCTGTCTGTCTGTCTGTCTGTCCACACCTGTCTGTCCACACCTGTCTGTCTGTCTGTCCACATCTGTCTGTCTGTCTGTCTGCCTGCCTGTCTGTCTGTCTGTCGTGCAAACACTGTATATAGCCATAATATGTCTTTTGAAATGTCTCTATTCCTTTGGAACTTGTGAGTGTAGTGTTTACTGTTCATTTTATTGTTTGACTTTTGTTTATTATCTACTTCACTTGCTTTGGCAATGTTAACACATGTTTTCCATACCAATAAAGCCCCTTGAATTTAATTGAATTGAGAGGAGAGAGAGACACAGAGACAGAGAGACAGATATCACAGCAAGCAAGATTTGTGACCTGTTGCCACAAGAAAAGAGCAACCAGTGAAGAACAAACACCATTGTAAATACAACCCATATTTCTGTTTTTTTTATTTTCCCTTTTGTACTTTAACTATTTGCACATCATTACAACACTGTATATATACACAATGACATTTGAAATGTCTTTATTCTTTTGGAACTTCTGTGAGTGTAATGTTTACTGTTAATTTTTTATTGTTTATTATCTACTTCACTTGCTTTGGCAATGTTAGCATATGTTTCCCACGATAATAAAGCTCCTTGAATTGAATTTGAATATAGATAGAGAGACCGCCCTTAAAAGAGTGAGAAGGACCCACTTCCTGTGTCAAATTGCCTCTGACATTCCACACACTCTCTCTATCCCCCTCTCTCTCTCACTATTTTCTCCTCGCTCCTTTGCTCTCTATGGGGGGCTTTGTCTACTATTTCAGGCACAAGAAACTGATTCATTCCCCGAACCAAACATGATCCTCAAAAACTCCAAACTTCTCTCTCTCTCTCTCTGTCACACACACACCATAAAAGTACTCTCTCGTTTCATACACGCCACAAAAAAGCTAGCTCACAAACCCTGGCACACACACACACACACACACACACACACACACACACACACACACACACACACACACACACACACACACACACACACACACACACACACACACACACACACACACACACACACACACACACACACACACAGAGAGAGAGAGTCTCTGTGGGATGCAGCAGATGTATGTGGGAAAATCAGGCATCATCTAAACTTACACGGCAGGAAATGAAATCACAGCCTCATATCATAGGAAATAAATCCCAACGCAGACCATGCACTGAGGATTGAACCAGGACACACACACGACCCGTCAGTCACTGGAGGCAGCAAAAGATCTGAGCAAGTATGCCAATCTGTGTGTGAGTGCCTTTTGAAGTGTGTATGTCAGTGTCCCCAGGGCAGGGCTGTCTGGGGTTACTGAGCATTCCGGAGACCACTGATGTGGGTGTGATGTTACCTGTGCCAGCATGAGACACACACCTGCCTCCACCTGTGCGGTTTTCTATGACTCTCTGTGTGTGTGCGTGTGCGTGTGTGTGTGTGCGTGCGTGTGTGTGTCCTCAGGGTCAGATTAGAGGGAGGCAGATCTTTGGCAGCCAACAGCACCAACTGACCTAGTACGTGCCTGTTGGAGAATCTCAATTTCTTCCTCTCTCCTTCTCAAAACAGTGAAGTTAAACATTGTTTTTATTTAACCTATATTTAACTAGGCAAGTCAATTCAGAACAAATTCTTATTTTCAATGACGGCCTAGGAACAGTGGGTTTAACTGCCTTGTTCAGGGGCAGAACGACAGATTTTTACCTTTTCAGCTCAGGGATTCGATCCAGCAACCTTTGCCCTGTTTGACCTCTACACCCCAGCAAATCTGACCACATAGACAATAGGAGGTAAAGCTACAGAATGGGTATTTTTAGGCAATTATGTATTTTACCATTTTAAGACAATAGCACTTTTGCATCCAAGATGGACTGTGGGCTATATGACGACTTGTGCTATCCTACTAAGACCACAACGATCTCTTCCGGTCTGGAGGATAAATTAGCACGGGCTGGTGAGGGGGTGCTGGATGCGCATGAAGCACCGGTTGGTTCCAAGAGACTCACGCATTCCTAACAGTTTGCTTCCTCGCGATTCCCGATGACATCATTCCCATCCATCGCGCACCGCATGGCGTTTCCACTACCCCACCCCTTCTTCACACCCTCCGGTTACCGGAGAAGCCCCGGGGTCTCTCACCCATCCTCAACGGACAGGCCCCCGTTTACTCCAGGCCGGCCCTCACCTCAGTATCTGAGAGACACCCGTACATATACACAGGGCAACCAATCGAAACCCTACCGCAGGAGCCTAAAAATGCTCGAGCTGAATTACCGGGGGATGGATGTGAGTTAGCGAAGGAGACGCCACAAGAGCAGTTCACAGAACAGCCCATAATAACCTCAATCAGAACGGACCCCCAGTCTCTGAGACACAAAGACCCGGGAGAGACACGGGAGTCACGGGCGGCTCGCGACCAAATATGGGTCGAGTCCAAGATTTACTACCGACCACTATGCCCCCATAGACCACAGAGCAGCGCACACACACACACACACACACACTGCTACCTTATTAACCACGAGCAACACACATGTCAAAGTCATAGCCTATCAATACCCTATGCTATGGAAACCTAGATTCCGGTTTTCCCAGTCCATCGAAGTGATTCATTGGTAGAAATGGAACAATACTTCAATAGAATACACAAAGGACCCGGCAGTCTCGTGCCCTTACCAGCGCGGAGTGAGCGAGCAGCGCCGCGATGAGCGCCATGAAACAAGGCGGCAGCTTCATGCTGTGGCCGGGGGGCGCTAGCCTTCACGGGAAAAACAAAAGCGCTTCTCTCCTCTCTCCGTATTCGGTAGGCAGTAGTCTCCAACTTCAGAGCGGACCACCCCTCCTCGCGAACATCCGTCTGGCGTTTTATTAATCCGTCTCGGTAAAACGCTAAACCCGCGTGTGTTCTCTCTGGTAATGGAACCAGGTTTAAAACGATGGGAGATTCCTTCTTCCTGCAAGGGAGCCCCTTTTCTCTTTATTTTCTTTAGTCCCCCTCTTTTGGACTTTATGTGCTCGAGACCTGATAGATGTACTACCAGGAGACGCCAGCCCTCTGCTCTCTGATGATCCGTTTGACTACGCGCGTCGGCCTGGGAGAGGGTTTTCACTATAGTTACCCCAGCCACAAAGTAAAAATTGTCAATATCGTAAAACTGCATGAAAACAAAAATTTGCTTTTTGGCCTTAATTTAAGGTTAGGGTTCGGCGTAAGGTTCGCAGTGTGGTGATGTTTAAAATAACTAATTTAAGAGAAACTGTAGAAATAGGCGGGGTTCATGACTTTGTGGCTGTGGTAACTAGGGACGAGCCTGGGAGTCAGTCTGGCAGGAGGTTGTGTGTGTGTGTGTGTGTATTGGGGGGGGGGGGGTCTCCTCTGGTGGGCGAGGCGAGGATGCCCCCTGCAGCCCCGAATAGGCACCCTCAGGCTGTTCCATCACCGCCCCTGACACACACCTCCCAACGAAACCGCAACCGGGGCCGAAGTAGGGCACATTCCACACTGCAGGGGACATTGGACGCATCGCCAGCGGTTATAGGGGGCGTGTCTGTGTTCACTGGGTCTCGGGTGTGCCCAAGACCCCCAGACCATCCGGCTACTGGCCCCGTTTTCCAACCGAACAATAATAACCCGAGTCAGAGGACTTTCACACCAACATATCAACTAATTCTTGTCAAAACTGGCTCGAGTTCAGTAGCCTAGACCCTTTTTTTCAAACGTTCAACAGTTTGAATTTGCCCAATGAAGGAAGGTAAATCAATAGCGATGTGTATATATATACGTTTTTCTATGTTGCCTATACTGTACCTTTGAATAATGACCCAGACTGACCTCTTTTCCCATTTCATCATATTGAGGTGAACTGACATTAGCATATCATCATTAGGCTTATTGGGAATGTGAGGGCACGTTCCCATGAGACCTCCCCGTCTCCAGCCATTTTGTCTCACCTGTCCTTTGAATACAGAACAGGGGAGCACAGGACACTTTCTATTGAAACAACACTAATAAATCAACAGATTTTCTACAGGAGTACCTTTTGATTTAATAGTTTGGTTAAATATTTACCAAATAATTGTACAAAATGGCCAATTTAAAATGGAACTTAAAAGTAGGCCTATTAAAAAAAAAACACACAATTAGGCCTATAAAAAGTATTTCCAGATTCCCTTACCCGAATACAAAGTAGCCTCATCAAGTCTGGTATTGTTGGTGTTTTTTTAATAATTGGGCTGCCTGTGTAAACGCAGCCATATAGGCCTACCAGTCTGAAACCCCCCCCAAAAGATTCCCTTCTTGGAGGACAATAAAATTCAACTATTCTATAGCTAGATCTGTTATTATCATGATCAGCTAATCAAATCACTCTGCAGGGTAGCCTAGTGGTTAGAGCTTTTGACTAGTAACCGTAAGGTTGCAAGATCGAATCCCCGAGCTGACAAGGTTAAAATCTGTCGTTCTGCCCCTGAACAAGGCAGTCTTGCCCACTGTTCCTAGGCTGTCATTGTAAATAAGAATTTGTTCTTAACTGACTTGCCTAGTTAAAATGTAAAATAAACTCTTAAATGATCAAAACAACCAATCATTTGAGCTAATGAATCAGCCTAATGGCACCAGCTGGCAACTGCATATCACAATCATTGTGTAAATCAGGTTTTTCCCCAAACTTGTTCCTGGGGGCCACCCCAAGGTGCATGTTTTGGATTTTGCCGTAGCACTACACAGCAGATTCAAATAATCAAAGCTTGACGAGTTGGTTATTTAATTAAAATCAGCTGTGTTATGCTAGGGCAAAATAACTAAACGTTCTTCTGGGGGGACCGAGTTTGAGAAACCCTGGTGTAAATCTTTCCTCAGTAAAGCAGTTATCAGCTTAAAATCAGTACTAGTAGGATAAGTGATTCTGCATTCTCAGATGTAGTGAGGATGATTATCAAGACGCACTATTCTGTGTGTTACCCAACACAAATCACAGACAAAACACTCCAAAACAACATTTTTTTTTTTTTTCCAGTTTTGTTTCAAAATAAAAATAATCACACATCATTGTTTAGAGAGACAATCTACAACAGGAGATACAAAAAAAAATAGTTGCCCAGGCAACAAGCACACACACAGGTTTCTGTTAGAACTATACACATTATGGTCACAGACGGTGCTCCTATTCAGATACACAAGGCTCGCTGCTCCAAATGTACACATGCCGCTGCCCACCGCCGCCACAATAGTCCTGGTTACGGATGGCGAGACAGGCGACGCCCGGCCTTTACCGGGGAACATTATGATACATCACTTTTACAGGACTATTATTTAGGTACAAAAAAAACAAACAAAAGAAAGCATACCACGCTGTTTCACTGTACCCTGAGAGAGCAGATTCGAGGTAGACTCAGCCATATGACATAGTACACAGTGGGAGCTACTTCCTGCTTCCAGACATCAGTAACAACACAATTCATATATTATGTCCCAAGACCGCCACTGACGGCTCTTCTCAACGTGGGCGTCATGCCTCAAGAGAAGAACCAATAGCGGTAGTCTTGGCAGATTTGAAATAGGCCGTTGTTGATGTTTGCAAGCCCGGGAAGTCGCCCCGGTGTGTATGACGTCATATCACCGAGTCAACCTTTAAACTCAAAACCCCTCACCCCATCCACTAACCTTAGACAAGGGCAAAGCATCCCTATAAAATATCTAAAAATACAAAAACAAACACACAGCTTCCAAGTTAAAGCAGACTGCTAACAGTGTGTCCTGTGGTGGCGGTTACAACCCCCAAACTACACTGCAAACATCTCACGTGTGTTCTGTAATGTTTTGCCTGCTACAGCACAGGAAGAAACCCAAAGCCACTGTCAGTTGTTTCTGCTTCAGTCAGATGCCATGTCTCTCTCTCTCTCTGTAATTGAAATAGACTTAAGTGTAAAAATAAAGAGTCGCTTCACTACTGACATGTTGGTGTACCACGTCTCGTTGATTTCAGTGTTAACTGTGGCTAATGGACGTATAGTAAACGGACAGGGAACGTTTGCAGTGTAGTTCGGTGGTTGGGGAGGAGGTGGTGAGTTCTGTTTAAGCAGCGAGTAAAATGTAAAACCAGAGAGTGAGGGGGGGTGGGAGGGGGGGCTTTGTACAAGTACTACGCAGTATAGAAAGGTATTTTCAAAACAAACATTTGATATTACAATTTACAATATACAACAACTCATATATCACAACCAAGGAGGTGAGAATATACACTGAAATGCACAAGAGTTTAAGAGTTTTTTTTTTTAAACGTTTTTGTTTTTATATATATATATATATATATATATATATATATATATATATATATATATATATATATATATATATATATATCGCCTGATACCAAAAAGGGTGGTAAAATCACTTTTACATTACAAGGGTTTACAAATGTACAATTATACAGTCAGAAATGTGTTCACTACTAGGATACATTATAGATAGTCAACATCAAAAACCAGAAAAACTACAAAGTTTTTTATATTTATATATATGCAAAGGTCTACACCAAGTATACACACTAAATATATATATATATATATATGGAAGCAGGACTAGAAACTAACCTCCCATGTTAAATAATCTGCTGGTAAGCACATGGCTTGTGTGTTTGTGTATGGGACTATGATTTGGTGACGTAGGCAGTCAAATGAAATACGTTCCATCCCATACTAGCGATACGACACAGAACTGTGAATGCCACGGCAGTAGCAAAAAATAAATAAATGAAATGATTCTAGTTTATCCAAAAGATGAAGAAACAAAAACAGAGAGAAGGAACGAAGGGTGGGGACACATCTCACCTCCCCCTCACTCCCCTGCCTCCTCCCTGCAGCAGGGTAGGGCTTGGTTGGGGGACGGGCTAAAACTAACCAAGGCTTCCTGGTTTAGACACAGGCTCATACCAATGGGTTACCATGGCGATACGAGTGGGAAGGGAAAGGGAGGTGGGTTTGGAGTAGGCAAAGAGGGTTCTAACATGATGTCATGGGGGGGGGGGGGGGGGGGGACAGCAGTTTACATTATCTCATCAGGAGGGGAAAAGAGGGGGGGGGTTTGGGTTTAGACCATCGGGTGGTAGGAAATAATGGGTTGTGTGTGGGTAGTAGTTAACATGTCATTTTTCATGTAGGGTATAGGCTAGGGGTTATGGTATAAAAGACATGACATTCCAATACAACGTCAGCTGTACACAGAGGGTGGCTGTCCTACATGTTGAATCACCACCGTTGCTCAACCAACCCAGCCGGTGATCTACTGAGCACGTCCGACGTTCCCGTTGGTCCGTCTTGTCCTCAAGAGTTAAGAGTGTTGAAAAGGGTGGTAAGTTTACATGATGCCGTTGGGAGGGCCACAGAGAGGCCCCAGGTCCACTCCATTCTTCATGTAGTATTTCTCCAGCTTGGCCAGGATGTGTTTTCCATACGTATACTTCCTCAGAGTGGAGATGTGGGGCCGGATCTGAGGGGGAAGGATGGCCAGACAGACAGAGAAATAAGTACCATCTCTCACACACAAACTCATGCTCCCTTCAAACAAATCAAGGGTTAAAATATAGATTGAATGTTTGCTACACTCTGGAATTATCAGAAGTCATTCATAAAACAGATGCTGCTTGGGTCAAGGCCAGGAACACGGGCTTACGCCCGGGTCTGGCAAGCTTTGAAGCAAACTGAGGAATCATTGTGTTAGACAGATCTGAAATTATGTAAATGACTGTAAATGGGAACCTGGTTAATTCAGGAAAACGGTCAAATCCCTGAAGGGTTCTACTTCCTCCTCTCTGCCACAACAAATCAATTCAGACACTGGCCTCATTTTACAGGGAAAAATGGCATCACTGATGCATTTTAGTCACCATCTTATTTCAGCTTGCTCTCTCTTTGAAAGAACTTCTAAGTCTATTCACAATGCTATTGGGCTGGATGCTGATAGCGGGAGACTTGCTGAATGATCAGAGAAATGATAGTCAAAGCTTTTCTTTTAGGCTTATTTAGAGAAAAATAAGTCCTGGATGCTTTTGCTAGCAATAGACAACATGAAATCTACAGGGGCTGACCAATTAGATCCCGGGCTGTGTAAGTGGGCGGCGCCCATCATTGTTGGTTCAGAAAATATTCCAAAAGTCTGGACATCAGCTCGTGCTGCCACTCCATAAGGATAGTGTGCTAAATAATGAATCGCCCCATTTCAAGGCTTCCTCGTCTAGCTAAGATACTTGAATGCTTGATAAATGTACAAATTTGCAAAATTTTTTTATCTGAGAAATGCATTTGAATGTAAACCAATCGGGTTTTAGGCCTGGGCACAGCACCATTACAGCAACCACTAGGCAAGTCAGTTAAGAACAAATTATCCAAAACTACATTGGAGGCAGTTTATGGTAGAGAAATTAACATTAAATTCTCTGTCAACAGCTCTGGTGGACATTCCTGCAGTCAGCATGCCAATTGCACACTCCCTCAAAACTTGAGACATCTGTGGCACTGTTGTGTGACAAAACTGCACATTTTATAGTGGCCTTATATTGTCTCCAGCACCAGGGTGCACCTGTTTTAATAAGCATGCTGTTTAATCAGCTTCTTGATATGCCACACCTGGCAGGATTACCTTGACAAAGGAGAAATTCTCACTAACAGATATACACAATTTTTTTGCACAAAATTTGAGAGAAATAAGCTTTTTGTGCGTATGGAACATTTCGGGGATTTTTTAATTCCGGTCATGAAACATGGGACCAACACTGCGTCTATATTTTTGTTCAGTGTAGTTTGGGTATATTATGTTTATTTATGTTGTATCATACATGGAGCAATTGTAGCTAAGTCCATGTCTTTCCTGTTAAAATAAAGGTTAAATACAAATAAACCCCTTCACACCAGTCGCTCAAACCCCTTCACACCAGTCGCTCAAACCCCTTCACACCAGTCGCTCAAACCCCTTCACACCAGTCGCTCAAACCCCTTCACACCAGTCGCTCAAACCCCTCCACACCAGTCGCTCAAACCAGTCGCTCAAACCCCTCCACACCAGTCGCTCAAACCAGTCGCTCAAACCCCTTCACACCAGTCGCTCAAACCCCTTCACACCAGTCGCTCAAACCCCTTCACACCAGTCGCTCAAACCCCTCCACACCAGTCGCTCAAACCCCTCCACACCAGTCGCTCAAACCAGTCGCTCAAACCCCTCCACACCAGTCGCTCAAACCAGTCGCTCAAACCCCTCCACACCAGTCGCTCAAACCAGTCGCTCAAACCCCTTCACACCAGTCGCTCAAACCCCTCCACACCAGTCGCTCAAACCCCTCCACACCAGTCGCTCAAACCCCTCCACACCAGTCGCTCAAACCCCTTCACACCAGTCGCTCAAACCACTCCACACCAGTCGCTCAAACCACTCCACACCAGTCGCTCAAACCCCTTCACACCAGTCGCTCAAACCAGTCGCTCAAACCCCTCCACACCAGTCGCTCAAACCCCTCCACACCAGTCGCTCAAACCCCTCCACACCAGTCGCTCAAACCCCTCCACACCAGTCGCTCAAACCCCTCCACACCAGTCGCTCAAACCCCTCCACACCAGTCGCTCAAACCCCTTCACACCAGTCGCTCAAACCCCTCCACACCAGTCGCTCAAACCCCTCCACACCAGTCGCTCAAACCCCTTCACACCAGTCGCTCAAACCACTCCACACCAGTCGCTCAAACCCCTCCACACCAGTCGCTCAAACCCCTCCACACCAGTCGCTCAAACCCCTCCACACCAGTCGCTCAAACCCCTCCACACCAGTCGCTCAAACCCCTCCACACCAGTCGCTCAAACCCCTTCACACCAGTCGCTCAAACCCCTTCACACCAGTCGCTCAAACCCCTTCACACCAGTCGCTCAAACCACTCCACACCAGTCGCTCAAACCCCTTCACACCAGTCGCTCAAACCCCTTCACACCAGTCGCTCAAACCCCTCCACACCAGTCGCTCAAACCCCTCCACACCAGTCGCTCAAACCAGTCGCTCAAACCCCTCCACACCAGTCGCTCAAACCAGTCGCTCAAACCCCTCCACACCAGTCGCTCAAACCAGTCGCTCAAACCCCTTCACACCAGTCGCTCAAACCCCTCCACACCAGTCGCTCAAACCCCTCCACACCAGTCGCTCAAACCCCTCCACACCAGTCGCTCAAACCCCTTCACACCAGTCGCTCAAACCACTCCACACCAGTCGCTCAAACCACTCCACACCAGTCGCTCAAACCCCTTCACACCAGTCGCTCAAACCAGTCGCTCAAACCCCTCCACACCAGTCGCTCAAACCCCTCCACACCAGTCGCTCAAACCCCTCCACACCAGTCGCTCAAACCCCTCCACACCAGTCGCTCAAACCCCTCCACACCAGTCGCTCAAACCCCTCCACACCAGTCGCTCAAACCCCTCCACACCAGTCGCTCAAACCCCTCCACACCAGTCGCTCAAACCCCTTCACACCAGTCGCTCAAACCACTCCACACCAGTCGCTCAAACCCCTTCACACCAGTCGCTCAAACCCCTCCACACCAGTCGCTCAAACCCCTCCACACCAGTCGCTCAAACCCCTCCACACCAGTCGCTCAAACCCCTCCACACCAGTCGCTCAAACCCCTCCACACCAGTCGCTCAAACCCCTTCACACCAGTCGCTCAAACCCCTTCACACCAGTCGCTCAAACCCCTTCACACCAGTCGCTCAAACCACTCCACACCAGTCGCTCAAACCCCTTCACACCAGTCGCTCAAACCCCTTCACACCAGTCGCTCAAACCCCTTCACACCAGTCGCTCAAACCCCTTCACACCAGTCGCTCAAACCCCTTCACACCAGTCGCTCAAACCCCTTCACACCAGTCGCTCAAACCCCTTCACACCAGTCGCTCAAACCCCTTCACACCAGTCGCTCACACCAGTCGCTCAAACCCCTTCACACCAGTCGCTCAAACCCCTTCACACCAGTCGCTCAAACCCCTTCACACCAGTCGCTCAAACCCCTTCACACCAGTCGCTCAAACCCCTTCACACCAGTCGCTCAAACCCCTCCACACCAGTCGCTCAAACCCCTCCACACCAGTCGCTCAAACCCCTCCACACCAGTCGCTCAAACCCCTCCACACCAGTCGCTCAAACCCCTCCACACCAGTCGCTCAAACCCCTCCACACCAGTCGCTCAAACCCCTCCACACCAGTCGCTCAAACCCCTCCACACCAGTCGCTCAAACCCCTCCACACCAGTCGCTCAAACCCCTCCACACCAGTCGCTCAAACCCCTCCACACCAGTCGCTCAAACCCCTCCACACCAGTCGCTCAAACCCCTCCACACCAGTCGCTCAAACCCCTCCACACCAGTCGCTCAAACCCCTCCACACCAGTCGCTCAAACCCCTCCACACCAGTCGCTCAAACCCCTCCACACCAGTCGCTCAAACCCCTCCACACCAGTCGCTCAAACCCCTCCACACCAGTCGCTCAAACCCCTCCACACCAGTCGCTCAAACCCCTCCACACCAGTCGCTCAAACCCCTCCACACCAGTCGCTCAAACCCCTTCACACCAGTCGCTCAAACCCCTCCACACCAGTCGCTCAAACCCCTCCACACCAGTCGCTCAAACCCCTCCACACCAGTCGCTCAAACCCCTCCACACCAGTCGCTCAAACCCCTCCACACCAGTCGCTCAAACCCCTCCACACCAGTCGCTCAAACCCCTCCACACCAGTCGCTCAAACCCCTTCACACCAGTCGCTCAAACCACTCCACACCAGTCGCTCAAACCCCTTCACACCAGTCGCTCAAACCCCTCCACACCAGTCGCTCAAACCCCTCCACACCAGTCGCTCAAACCCCTCCACACCAGTCGCTCAAACCCCTCCACACCAGTCGCTCAAACCCCTCCACACCAGTCGCTCAAACCCCTTCACACCAGTCGCTCAAACCCCTTCACACCAGTCGCTCAAACCACTCCACACCAGTCGCTCAAACCCCTTCACACCAGTCGCTCAAACCCCTTCACACCAGTCGCTCAAACCCCTCCACACCAGTCGCTCAAACCCCTCCACACCAGTCGCTCAAACCCCTCCACACCAGTCGCTCAAACCCCTCCACACCAGTCGCTCAAACCAGTCGCTCAAACCCCTCCACACCAGTCGCTCAAACCAGTCGCTCAAACCCCTTCACACCAGTCGCTCAAACCCCTCCACACAAGTCGCTCAAACCCCTCCACACCAGTCGCTCAAACCCCTCCACACCAGTCGCTCAAACCCCTTCACACCAGTCGCTCAAACCCCTCCACACCAGTCGCTCAAACCCCTCCACACAAGTCGCTCAAACCCCTCCACACCAGTCGCTCAAACCCCTTCACACCAGTCGCTCAAACCACTCCACACCAGTCGCTCAAACCCCTCCACACCAGTCGCTCAAACCCCTCCACACCAGTCGCTCAAACCCCTCCACACCAGTCGCTCAAACCCCTCCACACCAGTCGCTCAAACCCCTCCACACCAGTCGCTCAAACCCCTCCACACCAGTCGCTCAAACCCCTTCACACCAGTCGCTCAAACCCCTTCACACCAGTCGCTCAAACCCCTTCACACCAGTCGCTCAAACCCCTCCACACCAGTCGCTCAAACCCCTTCACACCAGTCGCTCAAACCCCTTCACACCAGTCGCTCAAACCCCTTCACACCAGTCGCTCAAACCCCTTCACACCAGTCGCTCAAACCCCTTCACACCAGTCGCTCAAACCCCTTCACACCAGTCGCTCAAACCCCTTCACACCAGTCGCTCAAACCCCTTCACACCAGTCGCTCAAACCCCTTCACACCAGTCGCTCAAACCCCTTCACACCAGTCGCTCAAACCCCTTCACACCAGTCGCTCAAACCCCTCCACACCAGTCGCTCAAACCCCTCCACACCAGTCGCTCAAACCCCTCCACACCAGTCGCTCAAACCCCTCCACACCAGTCGCTCAAACCCCTCCACACCAGTCGCTCAAACCCCTCCACACCAGTCGCTCAAACCCCTCCACACCAGTCGCTCAAACCCCTCCACACCAGTCGCTCAAACCCCTCCACACCAGTCGCTCAAACCCCTCCACACCAGTCGCTCAAACCCCTCCACACCAGTCGCTCAAACCCCTCCACACCAGTCGCTCAAACCCCTCCACACCAGTCGCTCAAACCCCTCCACACCAGTCGCTCAAACCCCTCCACACCAGTCGCTCAAACCCCTCCACACCAGTCGCTCAAACCCCTCCACACCAGTCGCTCAAACCCCTCCACACCAGTCGCTCAAACCCCTCCACACCAGTCGCTCAAACCCCTCCACACCAGTCGCTCAAACCCCTCCACACCAGTCGCTCAAACCCCTCCACACCAGTCGCTCAAACCCCTCCACACCAGTCGCTCAAACCCCTCCACACCAGTCGCTCAAACCCCTCCACACCAGTCGCTCAAACCCCTCCACACCAGTCGCTCAAACCCCTCCACACCAGTCGCTCAAACCCCTCCACACCAGTCGCTCAAACCCCTCCACACCAGTCGCTCAAACCCCTCCACACCAGTCGCTCAAACCCCTCCACACCAGTCGCTCAAACCCCTCCACACCAGTCGCTCAAACCCCTCCACACCAGTCGCTCAAACCCCTCCACACCAGTCGCTCAAACCCCTCCACACCAGTCGCTCAAACCCCTTCACACCAGTCGCTCAAACCCCTTCACACCAGTCGCTCAAACCCCTTCACACCAGTCGCTCAAACCCCTTCACACCAGTCGCTCAAACCCCTTCACACCAGTCGCTCAAACCCCTCCACACCAGTCGCTCAAACCCCTCCACACCAGTCGCTCAAACCCCTCCACACCAGTCGCTCAAACCCCTCCACACCAGTCGCTCAAACCCCTCCACACCAGTCGCTCAAACCCCTCCACACCAGTCGCTCAAACCCCTCCACACCAGTCGCTCAAACCCCTCCACACCAGTCGCTCAAACCCCTCCACACCAGTCGCTCAAACCCCTTCACACCAGTCGCTCAAACCCCTTCACACCAGTCGCTCAAACCCCTCCACACCAGTCGCTCAAACCCCTCCACACCAGTCGCTCAAACCCCTTCACACCAGTCGCTCAAACCAGTCGCTCAAACCAGTCGCTCAAACCCCTTCACACCAGTCGCTCAAACCCCTTCACACCAGTCGCTCAAACCCGTCCACACCAGTCGCTCAAACCCCTCCACACCAGTCGCTCAAACCCGTCCACACCAGTCGCTCAAACCAGTCCACACCAGTCGCTCAAACCAGTCGCTCAAACCCCTTCACACCAGTCGCTCAAACCCCTTCACACCAGTCGCTCAAACCCCTTCACACCAGTCGCTCAAACCCCTTCACACCAGTCGCTCAAACCCCTTCACACCAGTCGCTCAAACCCCTTCACACCAGTCGCTCAAACCCCTTCACACCAGTCGCTCAAACCCCTTCACACCAGTCGCTCAAACCCCTTCACACCAGTCGCTCAAACCCCTCCACACCAGTCGCTCAAACCCCTTCACACCAGTCGCTCAAACCAGTCCACACCAGTCGCTCAAACCCCTCCACACCAGTCGCTCAAACCAGTCCACACCAGTCGCTCAAACCCGTCCACACCAGTCGCTCAAACCAGTCCACACCAGTCGCTCAAACCAGTCGCTCAAACCCCTCCACACCAGTCGCTCAAACCCCTTCACACCAGTCGCTCAAACCCCTTCACACCAGTCGCTCAAACCCCTTCACACCAGTCGCTCAAACCACTCCACACCAGTCGCTCAAACCCCTTCACACCAGTCGCTCAAACCCCTTCACACCAGTCGCTCACACCAGTCGCTCAAACCCCTCCACACCAGTCGCTCAAACCCCTTCACACCAGTCGCTCAAACCCCTTCACACCAGTCGCTCAAACCCCTTCACACCAGTCGCTCAAACCCCTCCACACCAGTCGCTCAAACCCCTTCACACCAGTCGCTCAAACCCCTTCACACCAGTCGCTCAAACCCCTTCACACCAGTCGCTCACACCAGTCGCTCAAACCCCTTCACACCAGTCGCTCAAACCCCTTCACACCAGTCGCTCAAACCCCTTCACACCAGTCGCTCACACCAGTCGCTCAAACCCCTTCACACCAGTCGCTCAAACCCCTTCACACCAGTCGCTCAAACCCCTCCACACCAGTCGCTCAAACCCCTTCACACCAGTCGCTCAAACCCCTTCACACCAGTCGCTCAAACCCCTTCACACCAGTCGCTCACACCAGTCGCTCAAACCCCTTCACACCAGTCGCTCAAACCCCTTCACACCAGTCGCTCAAACCCCTTCACACCAGTCGCTCAAACCCCTTCACACCAGTCGCTCAAACCACTCCACACCAGTCGCTCAAACCCCTTCACACCAGTCGCTCAAACCCCTTCACACCAGTCGCTCACACCAGTCGCTCAAACCCCTTCACACCAGTCGCTCAAACCCCTTCACACCAGTCGCTCAAACCCCTTCACACCAGTCGCTCACACCAGTCGCTCAAACCCCTTCACACCAGTCGCTCAAACCCCTTCACACCAGTCGCTCAAACCACTCCACACCAGTCGCTCAAACCCCTTCACACCAGTCGCTCAAACCCCTTCACACCAGTCGCTCAAACCCCTTCACACCAGTCGCTCACACCAGTCGCTCAAACCCCTTCACACCAGTCGCTCAAACCCCTTCACACCAGTCGCTCAAACCCCTTCACACCAGTCGCTCACACCAGTCGCTCAAACCCCTCCACACCAGTCGCTCAAACCCCTCCACACCAGTCGCTCAAACCCCTCCACACCAGTCGCTCAAACCCCTCCACACCAGTCGCTCAAACCCCTCCACACCAGTCGCTCAAACCCCTCCACACCAGTCGCTCAAACCCCTCCACACCAGTCGCTCAAACCCCTCCACACCAGTCGCTCAAACCCCTCCACACCAGTCGCTCAAACCCCTCCACACCAGTCGCTCAAACCCCTCCACACCAGTCGCTCAAACCCCTCCACACCAGTCGCTCAAACCCCTCCACACCAGTCGCTCAAACCCCTCCACACCAGTCGCTCAAACCCCTCCACACCAGTCGCTCAAACCCCTCCACACCAGTCGCTCAAACCCCTCCACACCAGTCGCTCAAACCCCTCCACACCAGTCGCTCAAACCCCTCCACACCAGTCGCTCAAACCCCTCCACACCAGTCGCTCAAACCCCTCCACACCAGTCGCTCAAACCCCTCCACACCAGTCGCTCAAACCCCTCCACACCAGTCGCTCAAACCCCTCCACACCAGTCGCTCAAACCCCTCCACACCAGTCGCTCAAACCCCTCCACACCAGTCGCTCAAACCCCTCCACACCAGTCGCTCAAACCCCTCCACACCAGTCGCTCAAACCCCTCCACACCAGTCGCTCAAACCCCTCCACACCAGTCGCTCAAACCCCTCCACACCAGTCGCTCAAACCCCTCCACACCAGTCGCTCAAACCCCTCCACACCAGTCGCTCAAACCCCTCCACACCAGTCGCTCAAACCCCTCCACACCAGTCGCTCAAACCCCTCCACACCAGTCGCTCAAACCCCTCCACACCAGTCGCTCAAACCCCTCCACACCAGTCGCTCAAACCCCTCCACACCAGTCGCTCAAACCCCTCCACACCAGTCGCTCAAACCCCTTCACACCAGTCGCTCAAACCCCTTCACACCAGTCGCTCAAACCCCTCCACACCAGTCGCTCAAACCCCTCCACACCAGTCGCTCAAACCCCTCCACACCAGTCGCTCAAACCCCTCCACACCAGTCGCTCAAACCCCTCCACACCAGTCGCTCAAACCCCTCCACACCAGTCGCTCAAACCCCTCCACACCAGTCGCTCAAACCCCTCCACACCAGTCGCTCAAACCCCTCCACACCAGTCGCTCAAACCCCTCCACACCAGTCGCTCAAACCCCTCCACACCAGTCGCTCAAACCCCTCCACACCAGTCGCTCAAACCCCTCCACACCAGTCGCTCAAACCCCTCCACACCAGTCGCTCAAACCCCTCCACACCAGTCGCTCAAACCCCTCCACACCAGTCGCTCAAACCCCTCCACACCAGTCGCTCAAACCCCTCCACACCAGTCGCTCAAACCCCTCCACACCAGTCGCTCAAACCCCTCCACACCAGTCGCTCAAACCCCTTCACACCAGTCGCTCAAACCCCTTCACACCAGTCGCTCAAACCCCTTCACACCAGTCGCTCAAACCCCTTCACACCAGTCGCTCAAACCCCTTCACACCAGTCGCTCAAACCCGTCCACACCAGTCGCTCAAACCCCTTCACACCAGTCGCTCAAACCCCTCCACACCAGTCGCTCAAACCCCTCCACACCAGTCGCTCAAACCACTCCACACCAGTCGCTCAAACCCCTTCACACCAGTCGCTCAAACCAGTCCACACCAGTCGCTCAAACCAGTCGCTCAAACCCCTTCACACCAGTCGCTCAAACCCCTTCACACCAGTCGCTCAAACCCCTTCACACCAGTCGCTCAAACCCCTTCACACCAGTCGCTCAAACCCCTCCACACCAGTCGCTCAAACCCCTTCACACCAGTCGCTCAAACCACTCCACACCAGTCGCTCAAACCAGTCCACACCAGTCGCTCAAACCAGTCGCTCAAACCCCTTCACACCAGTCGCTCAAACCCCTCCACACCAGTCGCTCAAACCCCTCCACACCAGTCGCTCAAACCCCTCCACACCAGTCGCTCAAACCCCTCCACACCAGTCGCTCAAACCCCTCCACACCAGTCGCTCAAACCCCTCCACACCAGTCGCTCAAACCCCTCCACACCAGTCGCTCAAACCCCTCCACACCAGTCGCTCAAACCCCTCCACACCAGTCGCTCAAACCCCTCCACACCAGTCGCTCAAACCCCTTCACACCAGTCGCTCAAACCCCTTCACACCAGTCGCTCAAACCCCTTCACACCAGTCGCTCAAACCCCTTCACACCAGTCGCTCAAACCCCTTCACACCAGTCGCTCAAACCCCTTCACACCAGTCGCTCAAACCCCTTCACACCAGTCGCTCAAACCAGTCCACACCAGTCGCTCAAACCCCTTCACACCAGTCGCTCAAACCAGTCCACACCAGTCGCTCAAACCAGTCCACACCAGTCGCTCAAACCAGTCCACACCAGTCGCTCAAACCAGTCCACACCAGTCGCTCAAACCAGTCGCTCAAACCCCTTCACACCAGTCGCTCAAACCCCTTCACACCAGTCGCTCAAACCCCTTCACACCAGTCGCTCAAACCCCTTCACACCAGTCGCTCAAACCAGTCCACACCAGTCGCTCAAACCCCTTCACACCAGTCGCTCAAACCAGTCCACACCAGTCGCTCAAACCAGTCCACACCAGTCGCTCAAACCAGTCGCTCAAACCCCTTCACACCAGTCGCTCAAACCCCTTCACACCAGTCGCTCAAACCCCTTCACACCAGTCGCTCAAACCCCTTCACACCAGTCGCTCAAACCCCTTCACACCAGTCGCTCAAACCAGTCCACACCAGTCGCTCAAACCCCTTCACACCAGTCGCTCAAACCAGTCCACACCAGTCGCTCAAACCAGTCCACACCAGTCGCTCAAACCAGTCGCTCAAACCCCTTCACACCAGTCGCTCAAACCCCTTCACACCAGTCGCTCAAACCCCTTCACACCAGTCGCTCAAACCCCTTCACACCAGTCGCTCAAACCCCTTCACACCAGTCGCTCAAACCCCTTCACACCAGTCGCTCAAACCCCTTCACACCAGTCGCTCAAACCCCTTCACACCAGTCGCTCAAACCCCTTCACACCAGTCGCTCAAACCCCTTCACACCAGTCGCTCAAACCAGTCCACACCAGTCGCTCAAACCAGTCCACACCAGTCGCTCAAACCAGTCGCTCAAACCCCTTCACACCAGTCGCTCAAACCCCTTCACACCAGTCGCTCAAACCCCTTCACACCAGTCGCTCAAACCCCTTCACACCAGTCGCTCAAACCCCTTCACACCAGTCGCTCAAACCCCTTCACACCAGTCGCTCAAACCCCTTCACACCAGTCGCTCAAACCCCTTCACACCAGTCGCTCAAACCCCTTCACACCAGTCGCTCAAACCCCTCCACACCAGTCGCTCAAACCCCTTCACACCAGTCGCTCAAACCAGTCCACACCAGTCGCTCAAACCCCTTCACACCAGTCGCTCAAACCAGTCCACACCAGTCGCTCAAACCAGTCCACACCAGTCGCTCAAACCAGTCCACACCAGTCGCTCAAACCAGTCGCTCAAACCCCTTCACACCAGTCGCTCAAACCCCTTCACACCAGTCGCTCAAACCCCTTCACACCAGTCGCTCAAACCCCTTCACACCAGTCGCTCAAACCCCTTCACACCAGTCGCTCAAACCCCTTCACACCAGTCGCTCAAACCAGTCCACACCAGTCGCTCAAACCAGTCGCTCAAACCAGTCGCTCAAACCAGTCGCTCAAACCAGTCGCTCAAACCAGTCGCTCAAACCCCTTCACACCAGTCGCTCAAACCCCTTCACACCAGTCGCTCAAACCCGTCCACACCAGTCGCTCAAACCAGTCCACACCAGTCGCTCAAACCACTCCACACCAGTCGCTCAAACCCCTTCACACCAGTCGCTCAAACCCCTTCACACCAGTCGCTCACACCAGTCGCTCAAACCCCTTCACACCAGTCGCTCAAACCCCTTCACACCAGTCGCTCAAACCCCTTCACACCAGTCGCTCAAACCCCTTCACACCAGTCGCTCAAACCCCTTCACACCAGTCGCTCAAACCCCTTCACACCAGTCGCTCAAACCAGTCCACACCAGTCGCTCAAACCAGTCGCTCAAACCAGTCGCTCAAACCAGTCGCTCAAACCAGTCGCTCAAACCAGTCGCTCAAACCCCTTCACACCAGTCGCTCAAACCCCTTCACACCAGTCGCTCAAACCCGTCCACACCAGTCGCTCAAACCCGTCCACACCAGTCGCTCAAACCCGTCCACACCAGTCGCTCAAACCAGTCCACACCAGTCGCTCAAACCAGTCGCTCAAACCCCTTCACACCAGTCGCTCAAACCCCTTCACACCAGTCGCTCAAACCCCTTCACACCAGTCGCTCAAACCCCTTCACACCAGTCGCTCAAACCCCTTCACACCAGTCGCTCAAACCAGTCCACACCAGTCGCTCAAACCCCTTCACACCAGTCGCTCAAACCAGTCCACACCAGTCGCTCAAACCAGTCCACACCAGTCGCTCAAACCAGTCCACACCAGTCGCTCAAACCAGTCCACACCAGTCGCTCAAACCAGTCCACACCAGTCGCTCAAACCAGTCCACACCAGTCGCTCAAACCAGTCCACACCAGTCGCTCAAACCAGTCGCTCAAACCCCTTCACACCAGTCGCTCAAACCCCTTCACACCAGTCGCTCAAACCCCTTCACACCAGTCGCTCAAACCCCTTCACACCAGTCGCTCAAACCCCTTCACACCAGTCGCTCAAACCCCTTCACACCAGTCGCTCAAACCAGTCCACACCAGTCGCTCAAACCAGTCGCTCAAACCAGTCGCTCAAACCAGTCGCTCACACCAGTCGCTCAAACCCCTTCACACCAGTCGCTCAAACCCCTTCACACCAGTCGCTCAAACCCCTTCACACCAGTCGCTCAAACCCCTTCACACCAGTCGCTCAAACCCCTTCACACCAGTCGCTCAAACCCCTTCACACCAGTCGCTCAAACCCCTTCACACCAGTCGCTCAAACCCCTTCACACCAGTCGCTCAAACCCCTTCACACCAGTCGCTCAAACCCCTTCACACCAGTCGCTCAAACCCCTTCACACCAGTCGCTCAAACCCCTTCACACCAGTCGCTCAAACCCCTTCACACCAGTCGCTCAAACCCCTTCACACCAGTCGCTCAAACCCCTTCACACCAGTCGCTCAAACCCCTTCACACCAGTCGCTCAAACCCCTTCACACCAGTCGCTCAAACCCCTTCACACCAGTCGCTCAAACCCCTTCACACCAGTCGCTCAAACCCCTTCACACCATTCGCTCAAACCCCTTCACACCAGTCGCTCAAACCCCTTCACACCAGTCGCTCAAACCCCTTCACACCAGTTGCTCAAACCCCTTCACACCAGTCGCTCAAACCCCTTCACACCAGTCGCTCAAACCACTTCACACCTACCTTGTGCATGATGATCTTTCTCTGTGTGGGTTCGGCCACGTCAATCATTTTCTGCACCACGTAATTGGCGTACTGGTCCTTCATCATGGTGTACAAGGCACTGTGGGGCCCCTCAGTCAGACTACACACCTCGTCTATCAACACGGCCCGCTCCGCACGAGACGCATGGCTCACACACTTCTCCACTACATTACTGCAGAGAGAGGGAGGGTGGGTTAGCCACTGCTAGGCCAGGTCAACTAACTTTATAACAACCGAAGGTATATAAAAAAAAGTTTTTTAAATCAGTGTGTGTGTCTGTGTGTCTGTGTGTGTGTGTGTGTGTGTGTGTGTGTGTGTGTGTGTGTGTGTCTGTCTGTGTCTGTGTCTTGTGTGTTGTGTGGTGTGTGTGTGTGTGTGTGTGTGTGTGTGTGTGGTGTGTGGTGTGTGGTGTGTGTGTACCTGGCAAACTTGTGTTGACTGAGCCCCAGTACGTTTCCTCTGATCTCAGCTACTATCTTACTCTTGTCCTCTGCTCTGCCGTGTTCTAGTACGTGCTGGATCACGTAGTTACCATACTGGTCCTAGCAGAGAGAGAGAGAGAGAGAGAGAGAGAGACACAGAGTTCTGCATTAACGTTAGCTACTTGGCGAGGCGGAACACTTGTTTCAACTAAAGTTCGTTTTCAGCCTAAACCACAATACAGAAGGTCAGTGTGATGACAAATGTCCTCCTCTTGACATCAGCAGTTTTGCAACAAATTGTCTGGGGAAACCGGTGGTCGTTACCTGCACCAGCTGTTCCGTGTGTTGGTGCAGCTCCTCCAGAATGGACAGGGTCTGGTCTGGAAGACAGTGTTCTAGAATACGCTGGATCACTCGACAGCCGTAGGGGTGGGTGGAGAGTACAAACACCTGCAGACACACACACACGTTATACACACACACCTACACCTTCAAATCTTTCTTCACTCATTCACACACACACACACACACACACACACACACACACACACACACACACACACACACACACACACACACGTTATACACACACACCTACACCTTCAAATCTTTGTTCACTCATTCACACACACACACACACACACACACACACACACGTTATACACACACCTACACCTTCAAATCTTTGTTCACTCCTCCACACACACACGTTATACACACACAGACACGTTATACACACACAGACACCTACACCTTTAAATCATTGTTCACTCATTCACACACACACCAGTGAAAGACCGATGAAAGCCCATTCCTGATGACCTATTGAACCAACTAGACAAACAATCACCTTCATTTACACAACTGACTATCTGACGGGTAGGAATGAAAAATACAGGGCAAACATAAGTGGAAATTGGTACCATTGTAAAATCCAAGAGCCCAATCAAATTTGACTGATATACAGACAATCTGTGCGTGTTATATAAACAACAATGTAGAGTGCATTAGTCGTCTCTCAAGCAGTCGAAGCACAGGCTCAATATTCTCTTTAAAAACACACACACACACACACGCACTTTATGTTAATTTTGACATTTAGTCAGTGGATAAAAGATAGCTGCCGCTGGGCTGCTGTTGCCGTTACCATGGTGACCCACCTGTCCCCTGTGGGCGATGATGATGTGTGTGTGTGTGTGTGTGTGTGCGAACGCGTCACCCGCCTGTCCCTTGAAGGAGTCGATGATGCGGGTGTGTGTGTGTGTGTGTGTGTGTGTGTGTGTGTGTGTGTGTGCACGCGCATGTCACCCACCTGTCCCTTGAAGGCGTCGATGATGAAGTGTAATGCGTGGGGCTGAACACACTCGATACACTTCTGCACCACGTGATTGCCGTTCTGATCCTTCACACACTTCAACACGTGACCGTCCAACTCCCGTACCATCTCACTCTGCAACACACACACACACACACACACAAAGGCACAGGGTTTCACAAACACCAAATACTTTAGGTCAGAAATCTGCATTTCTCAAAAAACACAAGACAATCAAAAAAAAATCTACATTTTAAACCATTTCACCTGCGTTTCATATTGAAAGTCAACTCAACAGTGATCAGGGAAATATAGTTCTCCTTCACAGAAAATACTTTAGTTCAACACACTCGGCAGAAAACAAGTTGCTTTTCATCAAGACGACAACAGAAGTGCAACGCTATTAGACTGGCTGCTTCACAAGTAGGCTAAATGTGCTAACAACGAAAGGTCTTTATCCCCAAAACGATGCACAGCCATCATATTTCTACTGTGGTGATTAAAGTTTATTTAAATTTTACTGTAGAAAAGTAGACTACCCAGAGAAATGTACCAGGGAAAAGAACCAAGTACCAGGGAAAAGAACCAGGGAAAAGTATCAGGGAAAAGTACCAGGGAAAAGGGAAAAGTACCAGGGAAAAGGGAAAAGTACCAGGGAAAAGTACCAGGGAAAAGAACCAGGGAAAAGAACCAGGGAAAAGAACCAGGTACCAGGGAAAAGAACCAGGTACCAGGGAAAAGAACCAGGTACCAGGGAAAAGAACCAGGGACAAGTACCAGGGAAAAGAACCAGGTACCAGGGAAAAGAACCAGGTACCAGGGAAAAGAACCAGGTACCAGGGAAAAGAACCAGGTACCAGGGAAAAGAACCAGGGACAAGGGAAAAGAACCAGGGACAAGTACCAGGGAAAAGAACCAGGGAAAAGAACCAGGGAAAAGAACCAGGTACCAGGGAAAAGAACCAGGTACCAGGGAAAAGAACCAGGTACCAGGGAAAAGAACCAGGTACCAGGGAAAAGAACCAGGGACAAGTACCAGGGAAAAGAACCAGGTACCAGGGAAAAGAACCAGGGACAAGTACCAGGTACCAGGGAAAAGAACCTACACAGCGCTGTCTGCTGATAAAACGCCCGTTCGTGAATTCTCATCCGAGTGGAGAAGTGCAACTGAAAGCACAAAAGTCTGAAGCCGAGCAGAAATTACAACAACAAGTATTTTAGATCTGCGTTTACAAAACACAGCAACATATTGCTTATGCGTTTGACCTTTTACTCTGCGTGAAAAAAACACGACCCCTGAGATGTCTGACCTTTTGGTTCTATGAGGAATTGCTTTTGTAATAACCAGGATTAACAGTCTGACACGTACAAGCTTTTATATCCTCTTAAAACAACACCGCTG
The DNA here is from genome assembly GCF_029448725.1 of Salvelinus fontinalis. Lineage (NCBI taxonomy): Eukaryota > Metazoa > Chordata > Actinopteri > Salmoniformes > Salmonidae > Salvelinus > Salvelinus fontinalis. Next base: position 11,592,821 of record NC_074696.1, read on the forward strand.
TCTGACTGGCGTCTACTGTCGTTTTGAAATGTAACCTTTATTTAACTAGGCAAGTCACTTAAGAACACATTCTTAATTTACAATGACGGCCTACCCCGGACGACGCTGGGCCAATTGTGCGCCGCCCTATGGGACTCCCAATCACGGCCGGATGTGATACTGCCTGGATTCGAACCAGGGACTCTAGTGACGCCTCTTGCACCGAGTGCCTTAGACTGCTGCGCCGGACTCAACACACACCTTACGGTTTGTGTGAATATTAACAGTAACAGAAGCACACAGTCTACAGTTGCCCTTTGCTTTGAGGCTTCTCATACACAATGTGTGTGAGCGCGCGCGCGCACACACAGACACAAACAAACAAACAGCAGTTGAATACATACTATAACTTGCTGGTCTGAGGGGATGAACTCCAGCGCCTTCTGTATGACTCTACAGCCATACATCTGAAGGGCCAGAGACAGGACATGACCTCTGATCCTCTCAGCTACAGCCAGCTTCTGGTCCACACTGCCAAACTACAAACAGAGACACACACACACACACACACACACAGAGAGAGAGAGAGACAGAGACAGAGACAGAGACAGAGACAGAGACAGAGAGAGACAGAGAGAGACAGAGAGAGACAGAGAGAGACAGAGAGAGACAGAGAGAGACAGAGAGAGACAGAGAGAGACAGAGAGAAGGAGAGAAGGAGAGAGAGGCAGAGACAGAGACAGAGACACACAGAGAGAGAGAGACACAGAGAGAGAGAGAGAGAGAGAGAGAGACACAGAGAGAGAGAGAGAGACACAGAGAGAGAGAGAGAGAGAGAGACACAGAGAGAGAGAGAGAGAGAGAGAGACACAGAGAGAGAGAGAGACACAGAGAGAGAGAGAGAGAGAGAGAGAGAGAGAGAGAGAGAGAGAGAGAGAGAGAGAGAGAGAGAGAGAGAGAGAGACAGAGAGAGAGAGAGACACAGAGAGAGAGAGAGAGAGAGACACAGAGAGAGAGAGAGACACAGAGAGAGAGAGAGAGAGAGACACAGAGAGAGAGAGAGACACACAAAGAGAGAGAGAGACACACAGAGAGAGAGAGAGACACACAGAGAGAGAGAGAGACACAGAGAGAGAGAGAGAGAGACACAGAGAGAGAGAGAGAGAGACACAGAGAGAGAGAGAGAGAGACACAGAGAGAGAGAGAGAGAGAGAGACAGAGAGAGAGAGAGAGAGACACAGAGAGAGAGAGAGAGAGACACAGAGAGAGAGAGAGAGAGACACAGAGAGAGAGAGAGACACAGAGAGAGAGAGAGACACAGAGAGAGAGACAGTTAACACACACTTTTGGATGCAGCTGGCAAAACAAACAATTTACACACAGACAGGCCTGTTACAAATCAGTCAACTCAAATAACTTCTGGAAAACCTACCTGGCAAACACCTAAATACCCCCCCACCAACACACGGGTCTGATACAAACACATGCGCTGCAAATACACTGAGTGTACAAAACATTAAGGACACCCGACTGACCAGGCTATGACCCCTTATTGATGCCTCCTGTTAAATCCACTTCAATCAGTGTAGATGAATGGGAGGAGACAGGTTAACTTCTTGAGAATACAGGGGGTGCTGTTTTCGCATTAGCATAATTTCCTCTACAGATTAAACTGCCTCTTATTCAATTATTGCTGTTACTATATGCATATAATTAATACCATTGGATAGAAAACAAGCTATGGTTTCTAAAACCGTTTCAATTTTGTCTCTGAGTGAAACATAAGTCATTTGACAGCACTTTCCCTGAGCAAGAAGAAGATTGCAAGATGTGTATGCTCGCTTCAACGCTCTGCCTATATATGGTCACGCCACCTATGACCCGAAACACACTTCATTCGTCTTCCTCTGGGTGTCAAGAAGACGTCAGAGGAGAAATTTTTTGTTTATCTTGTACTGACGTGAAATAAGACCTATTTCTTTAGCGTGACCGACAACTTCCGGTTCTCTGAAACGCGCGTTTTAGAGGTGCAATTGTCTTTTGTTATGCTGCCGTTACGGATGAAAACTATCTCCGTCTCGAAGTTTGTTTGATACATGTGACCATATCATCTTAATGTATGTTTTTTCAATATAGTTTAATCAGATTATTTGAATTTTTTCGGGAGTTTTGCCGTGTTCCGTTCTGTGAGTTTTTTAACTTTGGACAGAACCGTGCTAGTCGACCAGTACCTATGCTAAATGAAGAGGGAAAGTTGCCATTGTGAATGGATTGAACGACTCATCAGGACTAAGGACACCTTTATCAACATTCTGATGAAAGATCAGCAATAGTAAGACCCAATTTACGATGTTATTTCATATATCTGTCGTGCATGTGAACTGGTCGGGCGCGCCCAGCTGGTTTTGGCTGGCGTGGCTATGCTAATTTAGCGCTACATTTTGTTTTCGCTATAAAACATTTAATAAATCTGAAATATTGTTTGGATTCACCAGATGTTGGGCTTTCAATATCTGTGCGCTGTGTATTTTTTCTGAAATGGTTTAAGACAAGTAATTAGTTATATGACGTTGGTCTCTGTAATTGTTCTGGCTGCATCAGCACTATATCAGATTGCAGCTGCAATGTAGAACTGTGATTTATACCTGAAAAATGCACATTTAAAAAAAAAAAACTACGCTATACCATAAATATGTTATCAGACTGTCATCTTATGACGTTGTTTCTTGGTTAGTGGCTATATATATTTTCATTTAGTCGAATTAGTGATAGCTACTGACGCAGGAAAAAACTGTTGGGAGTAAAAAAATGGTGTCTTTTGCTAACGTGTTTAGCTAATAGATTTACATATTGTGTCTTCCCAGTAAAACATTTTAAAAATCTGAAATGGTGGCTTTATTCACAAGATCTGTGTCTTTCATTGGGTGTTTTGGACTTGTGATTTAATGATATTTAGATGCTACTATTTAATTGTGACGCTATGCTAGCAATGCTAATCAGTGTGGGGCGGGGGGGGGGGGGGGGGGGGGGGTGCTCCCGAATCCGGGTTAGGTACTCGGTAGAGGTTAAAGAAGGACTTTTAAGCCTTGAGACAATTGAGACATGGATTGTGTATGTGTGCCATTCAGAGGGTGAACGGGCAAGACAAAATATGTAGGTGCCTTTGAACGGGGTCTGGTAGTAGGTGCCTTTGAACGGGGTCTGGTAGTAGGTGCCTTTGAACGGGGTCTGGTAGTAGGTGCCTTTGAACGGGGTCTGGTAGTAGGTGCCTTTGAACGGGGTCTGGTAGTAGGTGCCTTTGAACGGGGTCTGGTAGTAGGTGCCTTTGAACGGGGTCTGGTAGTAGGTGCCTTTGAACGGGGTCTGGTAGTAGGTGCCTTTGAACGGGGTCTGGTAGTAGGTGCATTTGAACGGGGTATGGTAGTAGGTGCCTTTGAACGGGGTATGGTAGTAGGTGCCTTTGAACGGGGTATGGTAGTAGGTGCCTTTGAACGGGGTCTGGTAGTAGGTGCCAGGCACACCGGTTTGTGTCTAGAACTCAACCCTGCTGGGTTTTTCACGTTCAACAGTTTTCTGTGTGTATCAAGAATGGTCCACCACCCAAAGGACATCCAGCCAACTTGACACAACTGTGGGAAGCATTGGATTTAATGGTTGATTTGGGCTCCCGAGTGGCGCAGCGGTCTAAGGCACTGCATCTCAGTGCAAGAGGCGTCACTAAAGGACCTGGTTCGAATCCAGGCTTTATCACATCCGGCCGTGAGAGAGTCCCATAGGGCGGCGCACAATTGGGCCAGAGTTGTCCAGGTTAGGGTTTGGCTGGAGTAGGTCATCATTGTAAATAAGGATTTGTTCTTAACTGACTAAATAAAGGTTACATAAAAAATAAATAACATGGGCCAGCATCCCTGTGGAACGCTTTCGACACCTTGTAGAGTCCATCCCCAATGAATTGAGGCTGTTCTGAGGGCGACAGGTGGGGGGGGGGGTGCAACTCAATATTAGGAAGGTGTTTTATATGAATACTCAGTAGGGACGCACGATATATCGGTGAACATCTCGGAATCGGACGACATTAGCTAAAAATGACAACATCGGTATCGGCCCGATGTCAAAGCTGACGAGCATACCTAAATATGCCATTTGTTTACAATACCAGGTTGGTAATAAAGCATTATTTGTTCGACCGCAACTTCTTGGGTAGCTAGCAAGCTTTAGAATGGTACCTAGCTAGCACCAATACAACCAGCCTGAAAACAATGACCAGTAGAGACTGCAGTCATTTTCACTATTCTTAGCAATGATTTAGGGATCCTTGTGAGTAGGTATTAGCTAAGTAGCCACTTGTTGTTGCCTATTGAAATTGAACTTCAGTTCATGAAAATAAATAGCTAGCCAGCTACTTAACCCTGTTGCCCAAAAGCTAATGTTATAAGCAGCCAGCTAGCTTCATCGGTTTGTCCTCATTAAATCAACTGTAAAAAGTTTGGTGTTCCTCAAGGCTCCGTTTTAGGACCACTATTGTTTTCACTATACATTTTGCCTCCTGGTGATGTCATTCGGCAACATAATGTTAACATTCACTGCTATGCGGATGACACACAGCTGTACATTTCGATGAAACATGGTGAAGCCCCAAAATTGCCCTACCTGGAAGCCTGTGTTTCAGACATAAGTGGATGGCTGCAATTTTTCAACTTTTAAACTCGGACAAAACAGAGATGCTAGTTCTAGGTCTGAAGAAACAAAGAGGTCTTCTGCTGAATCTGACAATTAATCTTGATGGTTGTAAAGTCGTCTCAAATAAAACTGAAGGACCTCAGTGTTACTCTGGACCCTGATCTCTCTTTTGATGAACATAAAGAATATTTAAAATTACAGCTTTTTTCCATCTACGTAACATTGCAAAAATCAGAAACTTTCTGTCCAAAAATGATGCCTCTGACCCTATTACGGGGGCTGAGTCACTGGCTTACTGGTGCTCTTCCATGCCATCCCTAGGAGGGGTGCGTCACTTGAGTGGGTTGAGTCACTGACGTGATCTTTGTGGGCTATACTCGGCCTTGTCTCAGGATGGTAAGTTGGTGGATGAAGATATACCTCTAGTGGTGTGGGGGCTGTGCTTTCGCAAAGTGGATGGGGTTTTATCCTGCCTGTTTGGCCTTGTCCGGGGGTATCGTCGGACGGGGCCACAGTGTCTCCCGACCCCTCCTGTCTCAGCCTCCAGTATTTATGCTGCAGTAGTTTATGTGTCGGGGGGCTAGGGTCAGTCTGTTATATCTGGAGTATTTCTCATGTCTTATCCAGTGTGCTGTGTGAATTTAAGTATGCTCTCTCTAATTCTTTCTCTCTTTCGGAGGACCTGAGCCCTAGGACCATGCCTCAGGACTACCTGGCATGATGACTCCTTGCTGTCCCCAGTCCACCTAGCCGTGCTGCTGCTCCAGTTTCAACTCTTCTGCCTGCGGCTATGGAACCCTGACCTGTTCACCGGACGTGCTACCTGTCCCAGACCTGCTGTTTTCAACTCTCTAGAGACCGCAGGAGCGGTAGAGATACTCTTAATGATCGGCTATGAAAAGCCAACTGACATTTACTCCTGAGGTGCTGACTTGTTGCACCCTCGACAACCACTGTGATTATTATTATTTGACCATGCTGGTCATTTATGAACATTTGAACATCTTGGTCATGTTCTGTTATAATCTCCACCCGGCACAGCCAGAAGAGGACTGGCCACCCCTCATAGCCGGTTTCCTCTCTAGGTTTCTTCCTAGGTTTTGGCCTTTCTAGGGAGTTTTTCCTAGCTACCGTGCTTCTACATCTGTATTGCTTGCAATTTGGGGTTTTAGGCTGGGTTTCAGTACAGCACTTTGTGACATCAGCTGATGTAAGTATAAATAAATTTGATTGATTGATCTGGCTAGTGATGCTCGACCGGACAATGTGTTGTGAAGCTAGCCACAATAAGGATTAGGCACATTTGTGGAATTTGCAGTTCACCTTCAAAATAAAAGTTCATCCTTGAAGTGATGCAGAAGGCTACAATTGGTGGAATCTTGCCATATTTAGACTAGATAATGTTAAACAAGGTTGGAATGTGGAGCAATGAAATGGGGTGTCATTCCACCCGGTGACACCCACAGAACACAACTGGTGAAGAGTTTACACAAATACTAGCGTTGTAGCTTTCATCGCGGGACTGTGACTGTGTGAAATCACCTCCCCAGTCAGCCTATTGTGTGTATTGACATTCATATTACACAGTACAGCTTTACCTAAGGATTGGGGATCAATGAAATGGGGTATCAAGTCTACTCAATACCCAAATATATTTTTTCCCAACGTCCTCCTCAGAGTTATCAGACTCCAACACATCCACGCAGTATTGGTTATCCTCTGGAATGGTGTTCAATACATAAAGGTTGACAATAAATGTGTCTCAATTCACAGTTGTTTCAGAGTCCCGCAACAAGAGCTACGGCGCTAATGTTCTCTGGGTGTCACTGAGTAGACTGACAGCCCATGTCATTGATCCACAATCCATAGGTAAGGCTGTAACATGTGTAGGGTGCCGTCTTTCGGATGGGACGTTAAACGGGTGTCCTGACTCTCTGAGGTCATTAAAGATCCCATGGCACTTATCGTAAGAGTAGGGGTGTTAACCCCGGTGTCATGGCTAAATTCCCAATCTGGCCCTCAAACCATCATGGTCACCTAATAATCCCCAGTTTACAATTGGCTCATTCATCCCCCTCCTCTCCCCTGTAACTATTCCCCAGGTCGTTGCTGTAAATGAGAACGTGTTCTCAGTCAACTTACCTGGTAAAATAACGGTAAATAAAAATTAAAAATAAGAAAATTTAAATAAGTATGCCCCCAATGCAATTCTAATGTATAATACATCCAGTGGGATTTCAACAGATTGTTAAATTAACAAATAATTGTCTTCTGTTGATTTATTTAACATCCCAAACTTCGTTTAGCATCATCTATTCCATTATGGCAGAATTCTACTATTTCTATGCATTTGCATCACTGTCAATGACATACTTTTATTTTGAAGGCTAACCACAAAGCCCACTATTGTGGCTAATCGTTATCGTGGCTAGCTTCACATAGATGGGTCCGACCACCATTAATCAAATAAGAACTGAGTTATTTTAGATGATACCTAGCTATAAGGTTAGCTAGCTAACTATAGCTACTGAAACAAATGTCCTTTTACTATGTTTTTGGGGAAGGACATTGTTTGCATCAATGAGCTAGCTTTTTTTTTTGACCAGCACTGTAGGTGGGCGAGACAACTTTACCAGCATCATAGCTTACGGATCGATGAATCGTTGTGACATATGAAATACGAGTGATAGTGTAATCAATGTGTAATAACTACGTAAAAATTTTTTATGAACGCGTTAAATTACTGTGACGTGCAGTCATATTCAGGTCCTGATTGGTCAGATAGTATATCTTTTTTGACACGCAAAGACCCAAACGGCGTTCCATAGAAATCCTGGTTGAGAACGAAACGAGTGAACAACGAAACAGCAAGTGACATAAATCGTTTTTGATTGTTTTACTGGTAATGGGGACATACGTAAATGCCAACAAAATAACTTTTTGCTTAGTGTGGTGTGTTTGTGTAACTTTTATTTAACTAGGCAAGTCAGTTAAGAACAAATTCTTATTTACAATGACAGCCTAACCCGGACGACGCTGGGCCAATTGTGCGCCACCTTAAGGCACTCCCAATCACGGCCAGATGTGATACATCCTAGAATCGTATCAACCAAAAATGTAATATGAGTGCATCACTAATACTCCGCGTACACACACACCTCAAAGAACTTCTGGATGACGTAGTTTCCAAAGACGTCGACCATGAGTTGGTAGGCAGCCTGGAGGATCTCACTAAAGACCAGCTGACGCTCCACTGAGCTGGCCCTCTCCAACTTCAACTGGATAAACCTGGAGATTCACAACACTCAAATTAATGGTCCTATATTTACTCAGAGATTAAGAACGAGAAAGAGATGAGAGAGAGGGGGATGAAGAGAGAAACAGATGAGAGAGGGGGATGAGGAGAGAAACAGATAAGAGAGGGGGATGAGGAGAGAAACAGATGAGAGAGGGGGATGAGGAGAGAAAGAGATGAGGGGGGATGAGGAGAGAGAAAGATATGAGAGAGGGGGATGAGGAGAGAGAAAGAGATGAGAGAGGGGGATGAAGAGAGAAACAGATGAGAGAGGGGGATGAGGAGAGAAACAGATGAGAGAGGGGGATGAGGAGAGAAACAGATAAGAGAGGGGGATGAGGAGAGAAAGAGATGAGAGAGGGGGATGAGGAGAGAAAGAGATGAGGGGGGATGAGGAGAGAGAAAGATATGAGAGAGGGGGATGAGGAGAGAGAAAGAGATGAGGGGGATGAGGAGAGAAACAGATGAGGGGGGGATGAGGAGAGAGAAAGAGATGAGGGGGGGATGAGGAGAGAGAAAGAGATGAGAGAGGGGGATGAGGAGAGATAAACAGATGAGAGAGGGGGATGAGGAGAGATAAACAGATGAGAGAGGGGGATGAGGAGAGAAACAGATGAGAGAGGGGGATGAGGAGAGAAACAGATGAGAGAGGGGGATGAGGAGAGAGAAAGATATGAGAGAGGGGGATGAGGAGAGAGAAAGATATGAGAGAGGGGGATGAGGAGAGACAGAGATGAGAGAGGGGGATGAGGAGAGACAGAGATGAGAGAGGGGGATGAGGAGAGACAGAGATGAGAGAGGGGGATGAGGAGAGAAACAGATGAGAGAGGGGGATGAGGAGAGAAACAGATGAGAGAGGGGGATGAGGAGAGAAACAGATGAGAGAGGGGGATGAGGAGAGAAACAGATGAGAGAGGGGGATGAGGAGAGAAACAGATGAGAGGGGGATGAGGAGAGAAACAGATGAGAGAGGGGGATGAGGAGAGAAAGAGATGAGGGGGGGATGAGGAGAGAGAAAGAGATGAGAGAGGGGGATGAGGAGAGAGAAAGAGATGAGAGAGGGGGATGAAGAGAGAAACAGATGAGAGAGGGGGATGAGGAGAGAAACAGATGAGAGAGGGGGATGAGGAGAGAAACAGATAAGAGAGGGGGATGAGGAGAGAAAGAGATGAGAGAGGGGGATGAGGAGAGAAAGAGATGAGGGGGGATGAGGAGAGAGAAAGATATGAGAGAGGGGGATGAGGAGAGAGAAAGAGATGAGGGGGATGAGGAGAGACACAGATGAGAGAGGGGGATGAGGAGAGAAACAGATGAGAGAGGGGGATGAGGAGAGAAACAGATGAGGGGGATGAGGAGAGAAAGAGATGAGGGGGGGATGAGGAGAGAAAGAGATGAGGGGGGGATGAGGAGAGAGAAAGAGATGAGAGAGGGGGATGAGGAGAGATAAACAGATGAGAGAGGGGGATGAGGAGAGAAACAGATGAGAGAGGGGGATGAGGAGAGAAACAGATGAGAGAGGGGGATGAGGAGAGAGAAAGATATGAGAGAGGGGGATGAGGAGAGAGAAAGAGATGAGAGAGGGGGATGAGGAGAGAAACAGATGAGAGAGGGGGATGAGGAGAGAAACAGATGAGAGAGGGGGATGAGGAGAGAAACAGATGAGAGAGGGGGATGAGGAGAGAAACAGATGAGAGAGGGGGATGAGGAGAGAAACAGATGAGAGGGGGATGAGGAGAGAAACAGATGAGAGAGGGGGATGAGGAGAGAAAGAGATGAGGGGGGGATGAGGAGAGAGAAAGAGATGAGAGAGGGGGATGAGGAGAGAGAAAGAGATGAGAGAGGGGGATGAAGAGAGAAACAGATGAGAGAGGGGGATGAGGAGAGAAACAGATGAGAGAGGGGGATGAGGAGAGAAACAGATAAGAGAGGGGGATGAGGAGAGAAACAGATGAGAGAGGGGGATGAGGAGAGAAAGAGATGAGGGGGGATGAGGAGAGAGAAAGATATGAGAGAGGGGGATGAGGAGAGAGAAAGAGATGAGAGAGGGGGATGAAGAGAGAAACAGATGAGAGAGGGGGATGAGGAGAGAAACAGATGAGAGAGGGGGATGAGGAGAGAAACAGATAAGAGAGGGGGATGAGGAGAGAGAAAGATATGAGAGAGGGGGATGAGGAGAGAGAAAGAGATGAGAGAGGGGGATGAGGAGAGACAGAGATGAGAGAGGGGGATGAGGAGAGAAAGAGATGAGGGGGGGATGAGGAGAGAGAAAGAGATGAGAGAGGGGGATGAGGAGAGATAAACAGATGAGAGAGGGGGATGAGGAGAGAAACAGATGAGAGAGGGGGATGAGGAGAGAAACAGATGAGAGAGGGGGATGAGGAGAGAGAAAGATATGAGAGAGGGGGATGAGGAGAGAGAAAGAGATGAGAGAGGGGGATGAGGAGAGACAGAGATGAGAGAGGGGGATGAGGAGAGACAGAGATGAGAGAGGGGGATGAGGAGAGAAACAGATGAGAGAGGGGGATGAGGAGAGAAACAGATGAGAGAGGGGGATGAGGAGAGAAACAGATGAGAGAGGGGGATGAGGAGAGAAACAGATGAGAGAGGGGGATGAGGAGAGAAACAGATGAGAGAGGGGGATGAGGAGAGAAACAGATGAGAGAGGGGGATGAGGAGAGAAAGAGATGAGGGGGGGATGAGGAGAGAGAAAGAGATGAGAGAGGGGGATGAGGAGAGATAAACAGATGAGAGAGGGGGATGAGGAGAGATAAACAGATGAGAGAGGGGGATGAGGAGAGAAACAGATGAGAGAGGGGGATGAGGAGAGAAACAGATAAGAGAGGGGGATGAGGAGAGAAAGAGATGAGAGAGGGGGATGAGGAGAGAAAGAGATGAGGGGGGATGAGGAGAGAGAAAGATATGAGAGAGGGGGATGAGGAGAGAGAAAGAGATGAGGGGGATGAGGAGAGACACAGATGAGAGAGGGGGATGAGGAGAGAAACAGATGAGAGAGGGGGATGAGGAGAGAAACAGATGAGGGGGATGAGGAGAGAAAGAGATGAGGGGGGGATGAGGAGAGAGAAAGAGATGAGAGAGGGGGATGAGGAGAGATAAACAGATGAGAGAGGGGGATGAGGAGAGAAACAGATGAGAGAGGGGGATGAGGAGAGAAACAGATGAGAGAGGGGGATGAGGAGAGAGAAAGATATGAGAGAGGGGGATGAGGAGAGAGAAAGAGATGAGAGAGGGGGATGAGGAGAGACAGAGATGAGAGAGGGGGATGAGGAGAGACAGAGATGAGAGAGGGGGATGAGGAGAGAAACAGAAGAGAGAGGGGGATGAGGAGAGAAACAGATGAGAGAGGGGGATGAGGAGAGAAACAGATGAGAGAGGGGGATGAGGAGAGAAACAGATGAGAGAGGGGGATGAGGAGAGAAACAGATGAGAGAGGGGGATGAGGAGAGAAACAGATGAGAGAGGGGGATGAGGAGAGAAAGAGATGAGGGGGGGATGAGGAGAGAGAAAGAGATGAGAGAGGGGGATGAGGAGAGATAAACAGATGAGAGAGGGGGATGAGGAGAGATAAACAGATGAGAGAGGGGGATGAGGAGAGAAACAGATGAGAGAGGGGGATGAGGAGAGAAACAGATGAGGGGGAGATGATAGGAGAATTTTGTTCTCCAGGGTCATAACCCAATTTAATTATGTTACTCAGTCTGCAGACCAGAATTTGTAAGATCCTGGTCGAATGAAACAGACGGAGGCCCAGCTAAAATAGTCAAAAAGGTTTATTCACGGGAACGTCCTAAAGTCAAGAATACAAAACAATTCATTTTATACTGACTTCATGCACACACATTCACACAAACAGACGCACACACATTCACACAGACGCACACACATATACACAAACAGACGCACACACATACACACACATACACACAACCATACGCACACACATACACACAAACAGACGCACACACATACACACAACCATATGCACATACATATACACATACAGACAAACACACACATGTCCTGCTACCCAGCCGCCAGAGATCAGTGACCGTGTCCTTGAGACGTACTCCCTGTTCTCTCCTAATCTCTAGTCAGGTCGGCACCAAGCTCAGACAGTCTGTCTTTAAAATACCATAAAGACAGATTGTCTTTACCCTAATTCTGACGAGGACGACACATTTATTGATTATGATTTTATACATTCTAATCAATTCCATACAATTATATGTTTCAGGGCGGAATATTCTAATCATTCAATTAACAGATCATTCTCACCTATCAGGGGATGAGATGAGAGAGGGGGGGATGAGGAGAGAGGGGGGGCTGAGGAGACAGAAAAAGATGAGAGAGGGGGGGGTGAGGAGAGAGGGGGGGTGAGGAGAGAGGGGGGGTGAGGAGAGAGGGGGGGATGAGGAGAGAGAAAGAGATGAGAGAGAGGGGATGAGGAGAGAGAAAGAGATGAGAGAGGGGGATGAGGAGAGAGAAAGAGATGAGAGAGGGGGGGATGAGGAGAGAGAAAGAGATGAGAGAGGGGGGGATGAGGAGAGAGAAAGAGATGAGAGGGGGGGATGAGGAGAGAGAAAGAGGAGAGAGGGGGGATGAGGAGAGAGAAAGAGATGAGAGAGGGGGGATGAGGAGAGAGAAAGAGATGAGAGAGGGGGGATGAGGAGAGAGAAAGAGATGAGAGAGGGGGGGATGAGGAGAGAGAAAGAGATGAGAGAGGGGGGGATGAGGAGAGAGAAAGAGATGAGAGAGGGGGGGATGAGGAGAGAGAAAGAGATGAGAGAGGGGGGGATGAGGAGAGAGAAAGAGGAGAGAGGGGGGATGAGGAGAGAGAAAGAGATGAGAGAGGGGGGATGAGGAGAGAGAAAGAGATGAGAGAGGGGGGGATGAGGAGAGAGAAAGAGATGAGAGAGGGGGGGATGAGGAGAGAGAAAGAGATGAGAGAGGGGGGGATGAGGAGAGAGAAAGAGATGAGAGAGGGGGGGATGAGGAGAGAGAAAGAGATGAGGAGAGAGGGGGGGTGAGGAGAGAGGGGGGGATGAGGAGAGAGGGGGGGTGAGGAGAGAGGGGGGGATGAGGAGAGAGAAAGAGATGAGAGAGGGGGGATGAGGAGAGAGAAAGAGATGAGAGAGGGGGGATGAGGAGAGAGAAAGAGATGAGAGAGGGGGGATGAGGAGAGAGAAAGAGATGAGAGAGGGGGGGATGAGGAGAGAGAAAGAGATGAGAGAGGGGGGGATGAGGAGAGAGAAAGAGATGAGAGAGGGGGGGATGAGGAGAGAGAAAGAGGAGAGAGGGGGGATGAGGAGAGAGAAAGAGGAGAGAGGGGGGATGAGGAGAGAGAAAGAGATGAGAGAGGGGGGATGAGGAGAGAGAAAGAGATGAGAGAGGGGGGATGAGGAGAGAGAAAGAGATGAGAGAGGGGGGGATGAGGAGAGAGAAAGAGATGAGAGAGGGGGGGATGAGGAGAGAGAAAGAGATGAGAGAGGGGGGGATGAGGAGAGAGAAAGAGATGAGAGAGGGGGGGATGAGGAGAGAGAAAGAGATGAGGAGAGAGGGGGGGTGAGGAGAGAGGGGGGGATGAGGAGAGAGGGGGGGATGAGGAGAGAGAAAGAGATGAGAGAGGGGGGGATGAGGAGAGAGAAAGAGATGAGAGAGGGGGGATGAGGAGAGAGAAAGAGATGAGAGAGGGGGGATGAGGAGAGAGAAAGAGATGAGAGAGGGGGGATGAGGAGAGAGAAAGAGATGAGAGAGGGGGGGATGAGGAGAGAGAAAGAGATGAGAGAGGGGGGGATGAGGAGAGAGAAAGAGATGAGAGAGGGGGGGATGAGGAGAGAGAAAGAGGAGAGAGGGGGGATGAGGAGAGAGAAAGAGGAGAGAGGGGGGATGAGGAGAGAGAAAGAGGAGAGAGGGGGGATGAGGAGAGAGAAAGAGATGAGAGAGGGGGGATGAGGAGAGAGAAAGAGATGAGAGAGGGGGGATGAGGAGAGAGAAAGAGATGAGAGAGGGGGGGATGAGGAGAGAGAAAGAGATGAGAGAGGGGGGGATGAGGAGAGAGAAAGAGATGAGAGAGGGGGGGATGAGGAGAGAGAAAGAGATGAGAGAGGGGGGGATGAGGAGAGAGAAAGAGATGAGAGAGGGGGGGATGAGGAGAGAGAAAGAGATGAGGAGAGAGGGGGGGTGAGGAGAGAGGGGGGGATGAGGAGAGAGGGGGGGATGAGGAGAGAGAAAGAGATGAGAGAGGGGGGATGAGGAGAGAGAAAGAGATGAGAGAGGGGGGATGAGGAGAGAGAAAGAGATGAGAGAGGGGGGATGAGGAGAGAGAAAGAGATGAGAGAGAGGGGGATGAGGAGAGAGAAAGAGATGAGAGAGAGGGGGATGAGGAGAGAGAAAGAGATGAGAGAGGGGGGGATGAGGAGAGAGAAAGAGATGAGAGAGGGGGGGATGAGGAGAGAGAAAGAGATGAGAGAGGGGGGGATGAGGAGAGAGAAAGAGATGAGAGAGGGGGGGATGAGGAGAGAGAAAGAGATGAGAGAGGGGGGGATGAGGAGAGAGAAAGAGATGAGAGAGGGGGGGATGAGGAGAGAGAAAGAGATGAGAGAGGGGGGGATGAGGAGAGAGAAAGAGGAGAGAGGGGGGGATGAGGAGAGAGAAAGAGGAGAGAGGGGGGGATGAGGAGAGAGAAAGAGATGAGAGAGGGGGGGATGAGGAGAGAGAAAGAGATGAGAGAGGGGGGATGAGGAGAGAGAAAGAGATGAGAGAGGGGGGATGAGGAGAGAGAAAGAGATGAGAGGGGGGGATGAGGAGAGAGAAAGAGATGAGAGAGAGGGGATGAGGAGAGAGAAAGAGATGAGAGAGAGGGGATGAGGAGAGAGAAAGAGATGAGAGAGGGGGATGAGGAGAGAGAAAGAGATGAGAGAGGGGGGGATGAGGAGAGAGAAAGAGATGAGATAGGGGGGGATGAGGAGAGAGAAAGAGATGAGAGAGGGGGGGATGAGGAGAGAGAAAGAGATGAGGAGAGAGGGGGGGGTGAGGAGAGAGGGGGGGATGAGGAGAGAGGGGGGGTGAGGAGAGAGGGGGGGATGAGGAGAGAGAAAGAGATGAGAGAGGGGGGGATGAGGAGAGAGAAAGAGATGAGAGAGGGGGGGATGAGGAGAGAGAAAGAGATGAGAGAGGGGGGATGAGGAGAGAGAAAGAGATGAGAGAGGGGGGGATGAGGAGAGAGAAAGAGATGAGAGAGGGGGGGATGAGGAGAGAGAAAGAGATGAGAGAGGGGGGGATGAGGAGAGAGAAAGAGATGAGAGAGGGGGGGATGAGGAGAGAGAAAGAGGAGGGGGGGATGAGGAGAGAGAAAGAGGAGGGGGGGATGAGGAGAGAGAAAGAGGAGGGGGGGATGAGGAGAGAGAAAGAGGAGAGAGGGGGGGATGAGGAGAGAGAAAGAGGAGAGAGGGGGGGATGAGGAGAGAGAAAGAGGAGAGAGGGGGGGATGAGGAGAGAGAAAGAGGAGAGAGGGGGGGATGAGGAGAGAGAAAGAGGAGAGAGGGGGGGATGAGGAGAGAGAAAGAGGAGAGAGGGGGGGATGAGGAGAGAGAAAGAGGAGAGAGGGGGGGATGAGGAGAGAGAAAGAGGAGAGAGGGGGGGATGAGGAGAGAGAAAGAGGAGAGAGGGGGGGATGAGGAGAGAGAAAGAGGAGAGAGGGGGGATGAGGAGAGAGAAAGAGATGAGAGAGGGGGGATGAGGAGAGAGAAAGAGATGAGAGAGGGGGGATGAGGAGAGAGAAAGAGATGAGAGAGGGGGGATGAGGAGAGAGAAAGAGATGAGAGAGGGGGGATGAGGAGAGAGAAAGAGATGAGAGAGGGGGGATGAGGAGAGAGAAAGAGATGAGAGAGGGGGGGATGAGGAGAGAGGGGGGGTGAGGAGAGAGGGGGGGATGAGGAGAGAGAAAGAGATGAGAGGGGGGGATGAGGAGAGAGAAAGAGATGAGAGAGGGGGGATGAGGAGAGAGAAAGAGATGAGAGAGGGGGGATGAGGAGAGAGAAAGAGATGAGAGAGGGGGGATGAGGAGAGAGAAAGAGATGAGAGAGAGGGGATGAGGAGAGAGAAAGAGATGAGAGAGGGGGGGATGAGGAGAGAGAAAGAGATGAGAGAGGGGGATGAGGAGAGAGAAAGAGATGAGAGAGGGGGGGATGAGGAGAGAGAAAGAGATGAGAGAGGGGGGGATGAGGAGAGAGAAAGAGGAGAGAGGGGGGATGAGGAGAGAGAAAGAGGAGAGAGGGGGGGATGAGGAGAGAGAAAGAGATAAGAGAGGGGGGGATGAGGAGAGAGAAAGAGATGAGGAGAGAGGGGGGATGAGGAGAGAGAAAGAGATGAGGAGAGAGGGGGGGTGAGGAGAGAGGGGGGGATGAGGAGAGAGGGGGGGTGAGGAGAGAGGGGGGGGATGAGGAGAGAGAAAGAGATGAGGGGGGGATGAGGAGAGAGAAAGAGATGAGAGAGGGGGGATGAGGAGAGAGAAAGAGATGAGAGAGAGGGGATGAGGAGAGAGAAAGAGATGAGAGAGAGGGGATGAGGAGAGAGAAAGAGATGAGAGAGAGGGGGATGAGGAGAGAGAAAGAGATGAGAGAGGGGGATGAGGAGAGAGAAAGAGATGAGAGAGGGGGATGAGGAGAGAGAAAGAGATGAGAGAGGGGGGGATGAGGAGAGAGAAAGAGATGAGAGAGGGGGGATGAGGAGAGAGAAAGAGGAGAGAGGGGGGGATGAGGAGAGAGAAAGAGGAGAGAGGGGGGGATGAGGAGAGAGAAAGAGGAGAGAGGGGGGGTGAGGAGAGAGAAAGAGGAGAGAGGGGGGGGTGAGGAGAGAGAAAGAGGAGAGAGGGGGGGATGAGGAGAGAGAAAGAGATAAGAGAGGGGGGGATGAGGAGAGAGAAAGAGATGAGAGAGGGGGGATGAGGAGAGAGAAAGAGATGAGAGAGGGGGGATGAGGAGAGAGAAAGAGATGAGAGAGGGGGGATGAGGAGAGAGAAAGAGATGAGAGAGGGGGGGATGAGGAGAGAGAAAGAGATGAGAGAGGGGGGGATGAGGAGAGAGAAAGAGATGAGAGGGGGGGATGAGGAGAGAGAAAGAGATGAGAGAGGGGGGGATGAGGAGAGAGAAAGAGATGAGAGAGGGGGGGATGAGGAGAGAGAAAGAGATGAGAGAGGGGGGGATGAGGAGAGAGAAAGAGATGAGAGAGGGGGGGATGAGGAGAGAGAAAGAGATGAGAGAGGGGGGGATGAGGAGAGAGAAAGATGAGAGAGGGGGGGATGAGGAGAGAGAAAGATGAGAGAGGGGGGGATGAGGAGAGAGAAAGATGAGGGGGGTGAGGAGAGAGAAAGATGAGAGAGGGGGGATGAAGACAGAAAGAGATGAGAGAGGGGGATGAGGAAAGAGAAAGAGATGAGAGAGGGGGATGAGGAAAGAGAAAGAGATGAGAGAGGGGGGATGAGGAAAGAGAAAGAGATGAGAGAGGGGGGGATGAGGAGCGAAAGAGATGAGGGGGAATGAAGACAGAAAGAGATGAGAGAGGGGGGGTGAGGATAATGATCAATAATCAATAATGATTAGACAGTAGGTCTGAGGTTTGATACCAGGGGTTTGGTACCAGGGTTCGGTATTGGGCAGGGGTGATGAGATTGTTTGTGCTATATAGCTGTGACAATTTTATGAATATGGCCATAGGTGTGCGTATGTGTATGTCTCTCTACCTGCTGGTCCTGGCTGAGCTCCATGATGTGTCTCTCTACCTGCTGGTCCTGGCTGAGATCCATGATGTGTGTCTCTCTACCTGCTGGTCCTGGCTGAACTCCATGATGTGTCTCTCTACCTGCTGGTCCTGGCTGATCTCCATGATGTGTCTCTCTACCTGCTGGTCCTGGCTGAACTCCATGATGTGTCTCTCTACCTGCTGGTCCTGGCTGAGCTCCATGATGTGTCTCTCTACCTGCTGGTCCTGGCTGAACTCCATGATGTGTGTCTCTCTACCTGCTGGTCCTGGCTGAACTCCATGATGTGTCTCTCTACCTGCTGGTCCTGGCTGAGCTCCATGATGTGTCTCTCCACCTGCTGGTCCTGGCTGAGCTCCATGATGTGTCTCTCTACCTGCTGGTCCTGGCTGAGCTCCATGATGTGTCTCTCTACCTGCTGGTCCTGGCTGAACTCCATGATGTGTCTCTCTACCTGCTGGTCCTGGCTGAGCTCCATGATGTGTCTCTCTACCTGCTGGTCCTGGCTGAGCTCCATGATGTGTCTCTCTACCTGCTGGTCCTGGCTGAACTCCATGATGTGTGTCTCTACCTGCTGGTCCTGGCTGAGCTCCATGATGTGTCTCTACCTGCTGGTCCTGGCTGAGCTCCATGATGTGTCTCTCTACCTGCTGGTCCTGGCTGAACTCCATGATGTGTGTCTACCTGCTGGTCCTGGCTGAACTCCATGATGTGTCTCTCTACCTGCTGGTCCTGGCTGAACTCCATGATGCGTCTCTCTACCTGCTGGTTCTGGCTGAACTCCATGATGTGTCTCTCTACCTGCTGGTCCTGGCTGAGATCCATGATGTGTCTCTCTACCTGCTGGTCCTGGCTGAGCTCCATGATGTGTCTCTCTACCTGCTGGTCCTGGCTGAACTCCATGATGTGTGTCTCTACCTGCTGGTCCTGGCTGAGCTCCATGATGTGTCTCTACCTGCTGGTCCTGGCTGAGCTCCATGATGTGTGTCTCTACCTGCTGGTCCTGGCTGAACTCCATGATGTGTCTCTCTACCTGCTGGTCCTGGCTGAACTCCATGATGTGTGTCTCTACCTGCTGGTCCTGGCTGAACTCCATGATGTGTCTCTCTACCTGCTGGTCCTGGCTGAGCTCCATGATGTGTCTCTCCACCTGCTGGTCCTGGCTGAGCTCCGTGATGTGTCTCTCTACCTGCTGGTCCTGGCTGAGCTCCATGATGTGTCTCTCTACCTGCTGGTCCTGGCTGAACTCCATGATGTGTCTCTCAACCTGCTGGTCCTGGCTGAGCTCCATGATGTGTCTCTCTACCTGCTGGTCCTGGCTGAGCTCCATGATGTGTCTCTCTACCTGCTGGTCCTGGCTGAACTCCATGATGTGTGTCTACTTGCTGGTCCTGGCTGAGCTCCATGATGTGTCTCTACCTGCTGGTCCTGGCTGAGCTCCATGATGTGTGTCTCTACCTGCTGGTCCTGGCTGAACTCCATGATGTGTCTCTCTACCTGCTGGTCCTGGCTGAACTCCATGATGTGTGTCTCTACCTGCTGGTCCTGGCTGAACTCCATGATGTGTCTCTACCTGCTGGTCCTGGCTGAACTCCATGATGTGTGTCTCTACCTGCTGGTCCTGGCTGAGCTCCATGATGTGTCTCTCCACCTGCTGGTCCTGGCTGAGCTCCATGATGTGTCTCTCTACCTGCTGGTCCTGGCTGAGCTCCATGATGTGTCTCTCTACCTGCTGGTCCTGGCTGAACTCCATGATGTGTCTCTCTACCTACTTGTCCTGGCTGAGCTCCATGATGTGTCTCTCTACCTGCTGGTCCTGGCTGAGCTCCATGATGTGTCTCTCTACCTGCTGGTCCTGGCTGAACTCCATGATGTGTGTCTCTACCTGCTGCCGTGTTGGTCCTGGCTGAACTCCATGATGTGCCCAGCAATCTCTCTCAGCTGCAGGTTGGGGTAGCGGTTGTTCCGGAAGTCTTCCAGGAGCCGGCTGCGCCCTGAAGGCATCACGTCCGACATTCCGTAACGTAGCCGTGACGACGGGAAGAGCTGGCTGCTGGGAGAGAATAGGGAGGAGCCAGAACTGGCGCTGCGATACTTCGCCTCTGCCCCCGGAGCAGCAGATATGAAACGACCGCTGCCATTGGTCAGACCTCCTGTGGGAGGGGTTCAGAGAGGAGGGATAGTTAGTGCTGATTGGACATAAAAATAACCATGATAAAATGTTATAACTACAAAAATGCACTGCAAGTTTTATGTCAGCATGGTAACAATAGACCTCGTCACTCACCCAGGTTGAGGTTGGATGAGGAGCTGTGATTGGACAGAGAGGGGGGTGGAGTCAGGGAGTGGGAGGGGCCTTGGTTGGGCAGAGGCATTCCGACCGGCCCAGGGGAGGAGCTAAAGCCCAGGGTTCCGTTGTAGAACCCCCCATGGCCAATGGGAGTGAGGCTGGACTGCGTGCGTTTGTACAAGTCACTACTGCCGGTCAGTGAGTCACGACGAGAACTGTTGCCACCGCTGGAGTTAGCCACTGGAGGGAGACAGAGAGACCATTAAAACACACAGAGTTGGCCAGTAGAGGGAGCTATACACACAGACACATAGATAAGTCAGACAGCTTCAGACAGTTGAACAGAAATAGTGAGAAGCCTTTCCATTAGGGATGGGCATTTGAAATTATTACATTTTTTACATGTACTTTGACTATCTTAATATCTGAAAAAACAATGATTTTTATATCGAATAGTTGGGCCAGTGGTCTAAGGCACTGCATCGCAGTGTTAGCTGTGCCACCAGAGATCCTGGTTCGAGTCCAGGCTCTGTCACAGCCGGCCGCGACCGGTAGACCCATGGGGCGGCGCACAATTGGCCCAGCGTCGTCCGGGTTTGGGCGGCAGGGATGTTCTTGTCCCATCGCGCTCTAGCGACTCCTGTGGTGGGCCGGGCGCAATGCACGCCGACACGTTGCCAGTTGTACAGTGTTTCCTCATACACATTGGGTGCGGATGGCTTCCGGGTTAAGTGGGCATTGTGTCAAGAAGCAGTGCGGGTTGGCTGGGTTGTGTTTCGGAGGACGCACGGCTATCGACCTTTGCCTCTCGAGTCCGTACGGGAGTTGCAGCGATGAGACAAGACCGTAACTACTACCAATTGGAAACCATGAAATTAGGGAGAAAAAGGGGTCAAGTTTTAAATTAAAAAATATATATTTTGAAAAGTAAAAATACAGGTCAAAAATAAACTTTGTCGCGTGACTCAGGAAGCGCCCTGCTTGTTGTTGCTTGTTGTTTCCGGCGCAAGAGGAGCAGGGTGCGTCTGACATGGAGACATGGAGAGAGAGCAACAGAGGATGTAGCCAAATAGACTTGTGCAAGTTAAACTTGATGGATAACCTATCGCAGCAACATCTCATCTGGTAGTGTCTGTCGTGACTGGAGTTAGTTAGCCAGCTAGCTAGCCAGGCTAATTCAGGCTATTTAGCTGCGTCCTCGTCTAAAACAACTCCATATTAAACAGCCTACCTGTTAGTTAATCACCATAGCCTACTCCTCATTTAGCCAACTTAATTGCGTAATTGTAATTTCATCTTGCATTGATTAGCACTCAAATGGTGGAGAACGGCACTGGAGGGAATAGAGGCCATATTGCAGGTTCCTGACTAATTGCGCTATTTTGTGTATTTTCTTGTGCTGAGCTTAAACAGCTTGGAAAATTCCAGAAAATTATGTCATGGCTTTAGAAGCTTCTGATAGGATAATTGACATCATTTGAGTCAATTGGAGGTGTACCTGTGGATGTATTTCAAGGCCTCCCTTCAAACTCAGTGCCTCTTTGCTTGACATCATGGGAAAACCAAAAGAAATCAGCCAAGAGCTCAGAAAAAATTGTAGACCTCCACAAGTCTGGTTCATCCTTGGGAGCAATTTCCAAATGCCCTGAAGGTACAACGTTCATCTGTACAAACAATAGTACGCAAGTATAAACACCATGGGACCACGCAGCCGTCATACCGCTCAGTAAGGAGACGCGTTCTGTCTCCTAGAGATGAACGTACTTTTGTTCGAAAATTGCAAATCAATCCCAGAACAACAGCAAAGGACCTTGTGAAGATGCTGGAGGGAACGTGTACAAAAGTATCTATATCCACAGTAAAACGAGTCCTTTATCGACATAACCTGAAAGGCCGCTCAGCAAGGAAGAAGCCACTGCTCCAAAACCGCCATAAAAAAGCCAGACTACGGTTTGCAACTGCACATGCGGACAAAGATCGTACTTTTTAGAGAAATGTCCGCTGGTCTGATGAAACAAAAATAGAACTGTTTGGCCATAATGACCATCGTTATGTTTGGAGGAAAAAGGGGGAGGTTTGCTTGCCGAAGAACACCATCCCAACCGTGAAGCACGGGGTTGGCAGCATCATGTTATGGGGGTGCTTTGTTGCAAGAGGGACTGGTACACTTCACAAAATATATTTCATCATGAGGATGGAAAATGATGTGGATCTATTGAAGCAACATCTCAAGACATCAGTCAGATAGTTAAAGCTTGGTTGCAAATGGGTCTTCCAAATGGACAATGACCCCAAGCATACTTCCAAAGTTGTGGCAAAATGGCTTAAGGACAACAAAGTCATGGTATTGGAGTGGCCATCACAAAGCCCTGGAATCAATCCTATTGAAAATCTGTGAGCAGAACTGAAAAAGCGTGTGCGAGCAAGGAGGCCTACAAACCTGACTCAGTTACACCAGCTCTGTCAGAAAGAATGGGCCAAAATTCACCCAACTTATTGTGGGAAGCTTGGGGAAGGCTACCCGAAACGTTTGACCCAAGTTAGCGTCTCATCTACCCTAGAGAAGTTAACGTCCCACCAGGCCAACATCCGGTGAAACTGCAGAGAGCTAACATTTTAAATACACCATTCATTGTATTAAACATTCTTGTAAATACACGTATCTTACATCATTTAAAAGATTAACGTCTTATTAATCCAGCCGCTGTGTCAGATTTCAAAAAGTTTACCGCAAAAGCAAATATACGATTTTCTGAGGACGGCGCCCCACACACACACACAAGTATTACTAGCATTTTCTAACCAAGCATTAGCGTCACGAAAGTCAGAAATAACAATAAAATAAATCGCTTACCATTGAAGATCTTCCTCTGGTGGCAATGCCAAGTGTCCTAACTACACAGTGAATGTTCGTTTTGTTTGATAAAATCCATTGTTATAGCCTAACACGAAACATTTGTAAACCGGTTGCGTCGTGATTTCCGTCTCATTCAACTTTGGACGAAGCGTTCGTGGTAATTACACAAACTAAACAAACGTTTATCCAGTCATGGTTGATTTCATTGCAATCCTCTGGTTGTTACTAACACAACCATACATGATGGCTCTTTTCCCGGGACGTATTGACTGAAACAAACCGATTTGAAGACACCAATCAATGACCTCATTGCGCACCAATGGTAGGACCGGTCTATCGTTGATTGACTGTATTTTGGCCCAATGACCACTGATCATCTTGAAATCTAGCTTGGAAGATAGCCAATGAGCTGAGGTAAACGGCAATATGTAATGGTTATACGTTTGAAGACCAGCCTATGTCGTAAACTCTGGCGTAAAAGAGGTTCATTCGCCATTGCAAATCCTACTTGACGGAGCCACGAGTGTTACACATAGCAGTACATATTCAATAGCATTTTCAACAAGTTTATTTATTTAAATTTTTGCCAATAAATCAGGAAAAGCTAAAACAAAGTCTAGGTATACAGATTCAACCCAAATTATAGAGGAATATGATAGAGACAGCCCCCCATCTCACAGCTAGCCTTCGGGGAGCTTCTCATCTAGGAGCTTGCTAGCTACAGCAAGTCCACTGCAGCACCTTCTGCTCCATTAACCAATGGTGTTCATCTGTCCAGATTCATCTCTGCAGGCATGAATGTGCCTCAGGGCAAAAAGGGCACAGTGGGGAGGCGACGTTGTGCCCTTTGTCACAGGAAATGCCCCATCACCTGCACCACCTGTTCAGTAAGCCTCTGCTTTACAGCAGAAAGAGACTGCTATGGGCCATGGCACCAGGACTGAGGGGCTTCACAATATTTATCTATTTATTTATTTATAAAATATACAATATTGTAAATAGAAAATGTGTAAATAATTACCCTTGTTATTTTTTTTTATTTTTATTTTTTTATATATATATATTTTTTTTTTTGTAGGGGGGGGGGGTTAGAATAGCATTTATGTATTTTGTATATAGTTATTTCCTTCAAAATGTATCACTGTACCAATTTGGCCACCTGGGTGACTTCATGCTCAATGTCATGTAGCTCGCTCATTTTTGAAGTTATCTGTCTAAAACTTTGCTCAGCTATTGTTGACATCTTATGTTCTTAATTCAAATCATCCCCAGCATCCTATCTGTATGTTTGGCTGTTCTTGGTCACTTGAAAGATGATGCAGGAGCAATAAAAAACAGAAAACGTATGTTTATTTCCTTGTATTTTCTTCTACCAGATCTATTGTGTTATATTCTCCTACATTCAATTCACATTTCCACAAAATTCTGAGTGTTTCCTTTCAAATGATACCAAGAATATGCATATCCTTGCTTCTTGGCATGAGCTACAGGCAGTTAGATTAGGGTATGTCTTTAGGTGGAAATTGAGATGAAGGGGGGGTACCCCAAAGAAATTAAACAATTTAAAGGCAATGCTACCAAATACTAATTGAGTGCATGTAAACTTCTGACCCACTGGGAATGTGATGAAAGAAATAAAAGCTGAAATAAATCATTCTCTCTACTATTATTCTGACATTTCACATTCTTCAAATAAAGTGGTGATCCTAACTGACCTAAGACAGGGGATTTTTACTAGGATTAAATGTCAGAAAATTGTGAAAAACTGAGTTTTAATGACTCCAACCTAAGTGTATGTAAACTTCCGACTTCAACTGTGTGTGTATGTAAGTATGTATGTAGGTATGCATGCATGTATAATATATATATATTCCCTGTTTTATTTGTCTATTATTTCTCTGCATTGTTAGGCCCGTAAGTAATAGTTTGTCTAAACAGGTTGTTAAAACATGTGACTAATACCATTAGACTTGATTTCTACTTCACTTGCTACACATGAAGCCTCTGACGGTAGTGCTGCTTTGAGTGACCCACAACAACAAGCTACACAGGTGAAAAGTGTGTAGGCTACCAGTGTTTTTAAAATGGGACGCAGCCATAAAAACGGTCAAATCTGTTGTTTCATTAACATTTCTAAATGCCATGGTTTGTACAAATCTCACAGATCATTTAATTTTAGACAAAGCCCTTTCATTAAAATAAGCATTTTTATTATTTGTCCGAAATTAATACTCTCGCAAGTAACTGAATACTAACGTCCGTTCGGATCCCGGAATAACCGTAACCCTGCTCTCCATTCGTAAGCCTACTGAGTCATAGGTTGCACACACACACACCTGCAGTGCCAAAGCCGCCCAACGTAGCGCCGAGTGAAGAGTTGCTCTGACCAAACCCCAGAGAGGCGGAGCCGAGGCCCGGCTGGGCGGAGCCTGTATAGAAAACAACCAATCACCTTTGTTAATATACTTTGAGTCACCGAGTTTATATGTTAAACAAAATAATATTTGAAAACGTTTTGGTCACGTTCCAGGCCGACTACATTGCAGACACCTGCCAGATCTCACAAAGCCAAGACATGTTTTTGACATATGAACTACCACATGATATAGGAATCTGATGCACGACTGTGCAATCCATGACGCGGCATGCAACCATTGGCTGATGCAATGCAACGTCTCCAATGTAGTCGTCCTGGAACCGACCGCTGCCAATTCACCCGTTTAGTTTTTTTTTCTCACAGTACGTTGATTGGCTACCTTGAGAGAAGAGTGAGGAGCTCTGGGATGAGTTGCTAAGAGAGGATCCATAAAAGGAGTTTCCTGACATAACCCCTCCTCCCTGCTGCTGAGGCTGCTGGGATTGCATGGCTCGAAACTGACCATTGGCCCCGCCTCCCATACCACCGTTAGCCCCGCCACCCGCAGCTGCTGCCGCCACTGGAGAGAGGGTAGAGAGAGAGCGAGGGTAGAGCGAGCGCGAGGTTAGAGCGAGGGTAGAGCGAGCGAGAGAGCGAGCGCGAGGGTAGAGCGAGAGAGCGAGCGCGAGGGTAGAGCGAGAGAGCGAGCGCGAGGGTAGAGCGAGAGAGCGAGCGCGAGGGTAGAGCGAGAGAGCGAGCGCGAGGGTAGAGCGAGAGAGCGAGCGCGAGGGTAGAGCGAGAGAGCGAGCGCGAGGGTAGAGCGAGAGAGCGAGCGCGAGGGTAGAGCGAGAGAGCGAGCGCGAGGGTAGAGCGAGAGAGCGAGCGCAGAGCGAGAGAGCGAGCGCGAGCGCAGAGCGAGAGAGCGAGCGCGAGCGCAGAGCGAGAGAGCGAGCGCGAGGGCAGAGCGAGAGAGCGAGCGCGAGGGCAGAGCGAGAGAGCGAGCGCGAGGGCAGAGCGAGAGAGCGAGCGCGAGGGCAGAGCGAGAGAGCGAGCGCGAGGGCAGAGCGAGAGAGCGAGCGCGAGGGTAGAGCGAGAGAGCGAGCGCGAGGGTAGAGCGAGAGAGCGAGCGCGAGGGTAGAGCGAGAGAGCGAGCGCGAGGGTAGAGCGAGAGAGCGAGCGCGAGGGTAGTGCGAGAGAGCGAGCGCGAGGGTAGAGCGAGAGAGCGAGCGCGAGGGTAGAGCGAGAGAGCGAGCGCGAGGGTAGAGCGAGAGAGCGAGCGCGAGGGTAGAGCGAGAGAGCGAGCGCGAGGGTAGAGCGAGAGAGCGAGCGCGAGGGTAGAGCGAGAGAGCGAGCGCGAGGGTAGAGCGAGAGAGCGAGCGCGAGGGTAGAGCGAGAGAGCGAGCGCGAGGGTAGAGCGAGAGAGCGAGCGCGGGTAGAGCGAGAGAGCGAGCGCGAGGGTAGAGCGAGAGAGCGAGCGCGAGGGTAGAGCGAGAGAGCGAGCGCGAGGGTAGAGCGAGAGAGCGAGCGCGAGGGTAGAGCGAGAGAGCGAGCGCGAGGGTAGAGCGAGAGAGCGAGCGCGAGGGTAGAGCGAGAGAGCGAGCGCGAGGGTAGAGCGAGAGAGCGAGCGCGAGGGTAGAGCGAGAGAGCGAGCGCGAGGGTAGAGCGAGAGAGCGAGCGCGAGGGTAGAGCGCGAGAGAGAGCGCGAGGGTAGAGCGCGAGGGTAGAGCGAGAGAGAAGAGCGCGAGGGTAGAGCGAGAGAGAGAGCGCGAGGGTAGAGCGAGAGAGAGAGCGCGAGGGTAGAGCGAGAGAGAGAGCGCGGGTAGAGCGAGAGAGAGAGCGCGGGTAGAGCGAGAGAGAGAGCGCGGGTAGAGCGAGAGAGAGAGCGCGGGTAGAGCGAGAGAGAGAGCGCGGGTAGAGCGAGAGAGAGAGCGCGGGTAGAGCGAGAGAGAGAGAGCGCGGGTAGAGCGAGAGAGAGAGAGCGCGGGTAGAGCGAGAGAGAGAGAGCGCGGGTAGAGCGAGAGAGAGAGAGCGCGGGTAGAGCGAGAGAGAGAGAGCGCGGGTAGAGCGAGAGAGAGAGAGCGAGGGTAGAGCGAGAGAGAGAGAGCGAGGGTAGAGCGAGAGAGAGAGAGCGAGGGTAGAGCGAGAGAGAGAGAGCGAGGGTAGAGCGAGAGAGAGAGAGCGAGGGTAGAGCGAGAGAGAGAGAGCGAGAGAGAGAGAGCGAGGGTAGAGCGAGAGAGAGAGAGCGAGGGTAGAGCGAGAGAGAGAGAGCGAGGGTAGAGCGAGAGAGAGAGAGCGAGGGTAGAGCGAGAGAGAGAGAGCGAGGGTAGAGCGAGAGAGAGAGAGCGAGGGTAGAGCGAGAGAGAGAGCGAGGGTAGAGCGAGAGAGAGAGAGCGAGGGTAGAGCGAGAGAGAGAGAGCGAGGGTAGAGCGAGAGAGAGAGAGCGAGGGTAGAGCGAGAGAGAGAGAGCGAGGGTAGAGCGAGAGAGAGAGCGCGAGGGTAGAGCGAGAGAGAGAGCGCGAGGGTAGAGCGAGAGAGAGAGAGAGAGCGCGAGGGTAGAGCGCGAGGGTAGAGCGAGAGGGTAGAGCGCGAGGGTAGAGCGAGAGAGAGAGCGCGAGGGTAGAGCGAGAGAACGAGCGCGAGGGTAGAGCGAGAGAGCGAGCGCGAGGGTAGAGCGAGAGAGCGAGCGCGAGGGTAGAGCGAGAGAGAGAGAGCGAGAGAGAGAGAGCGAGGGTAGAGCGAGAGAGAGAGAGCGAGGGTAGAGCGAGAGAGCGAGCGCGAGGGTAGAGCGAGAGAGAGAGAGCGAGAGAGAGAGAGCGAGGGTAGAGCGAGAGAGAGAGAGCGAGGGTAGAGCGAGAGAGAGAGAGCGAGGGTAGAGCGAGAGAGAGAGAGCGAGGGTAGAGCGAGAGAGAGAGAGCGAGGGTAGAGCGAGAGAGAGAGAGCGAGGGTAGAGCGAGAGAGAGAGAGCGAGGGTAGAGCGAGAGAGAGAGAGCGAGGGTAGAGCGAGAGAGAGAGAGCGAGGGTAGAGCGAGAGAGAGAGAGCGAGGGTAGAGCGAGAGAGAGAGAGCGAGGGTAGAGCGAGAGAGAGAGAGCGAGGGTAGAGCGAGAGAGAGAGCGCGAGGGTAGAGCGAGAGAGAGAGCGCGAGGGTAGAGCGAGAGAGAGAGCGCGAGGGTAGAGCGAGAGAGAGAGCGCGAGGGTAGAGCGAGAGAGAGAGCGCGAGGGTAGAGCGAGAGAGAGAGCGCGAGGGTAGAGCGAGAGAGAGAGCGCGAGGGTAGAGCGAGAGAGAGAGCGCGAGGGTAGAGCGAGAGAGAGAGAGAGAGCGCGAGGGTAGAGCGCGAGGGTAGAGCGAGAGGGTAGAGCGCGAGGGTAGAGCGAGAGAGAGAGAGCGCGGGTAGAGCGAGAGAGAGAGCGCGGGTAGAGCGAGAGAGAGAGCGCGGGTAGAGCGAGAGAGAGAGCGCGGGTAGAGCGAGAGAGAGAGAGCGCGGGTAGAGCGAGAGAGAGAGAGCGAGGGTAGAGCGAGAGAGAGAGAGCGAGGGTAGAGCGAGAGAGAGAGAGAGCGAGGGTAGAGCGAGAGAGAGAGAGAGCGAGGGTAGAGCGAGAGAGAGAGAGAGCGAGGGTAGAGCGAGAGAGAGAGAGAGCGAGGGTAGAGCGAGAGAGAGAGAGAGCGAGGGTAGAGCGAGAGAGAGAGAGAGCGAGGGTAGAGCGAGAGAGAGAGAGAGCGAGGGTAGAGCGAGAGAGAGAGAGAGCGAGGGTAGAGCGAGAGAGAGAGAGAGCGAGGGTAGAGCGAGAGAGAGAGAGCGAGGGTAGAGCGAGAGAGAGAGAGAGCGAGGGTAGAGCGAGAGAGAGAGAGAGCGAGGGTAGAGCGAGAGAGAGAGAGAGCGAGGGTAGAGCGAGAGAGAGAGAGAGCGAGGGTAGAGCGAGAGAGAGAGAGAGCGAGGGTAGAGCGAGAGAGAGAGAGCGAGGGTAGAGCGAGAGAGAGAGAGCGAGGGTAGAGCGAGAGAGAGAGAGCGAGGGTAGAGCGAGAGAGAGAGAGCGAGGGTAGAGCGAGAGAGAGAGAGCGAGGGTAGAGCGAGAGAGAGAGAGCGAGGGTAGAGCGAGAGAGAGAGAGCGAGGGTAGAGCGAGAGAGAGAGAGAGCGAGGGTAGAGCGAGAGAGAGAGAGAGCGAGGGTAGAGCGAGAGAGAGAGAGAGCGAGGGTAGAGCGAGAGAGAGAGAGAGCGAGGGTAGAGCGAGAGAGAGAGAGAGCGAGGGTAGAGCGAGAGAGAGAGAGAGCGAGGGTAGAGCGAGAGAGAGAGAGAGCGAGGGTAGAGCGAGAGAGAGAGAGAGCGAGGGTAGAGCGAGAGAGAGAGAGAGCGAGGGTAGAGCGAGAGAGAGAGAGAGCGAGGGTAGAGCGAGAGAGAGAGAGAGCGAGGGTAGAGCGAGAGAGAGAGAGAGCGAGGGTAGAGCGAGAGAGAGAGAGAGCGAGGGTAGAGCGAGAGAGAGAGAGAGCGAGGGTAGAGCGAGAGAGAGAGAGAGCGAGGGTAGAGCGAGAGAGAGAGAGAGCGAGGGTAGAGCGAGAGAGAGAGAGAGCGAGGGTAGAGCGAGAGAGAGAGAGAGCGAGGGTAGAGCGAGAGAGAGAGAGAGCGAGGGTAGAGCGAGAGAGAGAGAGAGCGAGGGTAGAGCGAGAGAGAGAGAGAGCGAGGGTAGAGCGAGAGAGAGAGAGAGCGAGGGTAGAGCGAGAGAGAGAGAGAGCGAGGGTAGAGCGAGAGAGAGAGAGAGCGAGGGTAGAGCGAGAGAGAGAGAGAGCGAGGGTAGAGCGAGAGAGAGAGAGAGCGAGGGTAGAGCGAGAGAGAGAGAGAGCGAGGGTAGAGCGAGAGAGAGAGAGAGCGAGGGTAGAGCGAGAGAGAGAGAGAGCGAGGGTAGAGCGAGAGAGAGAGAGAGCGAGGGTAGAGCGAGAGAGAGAGAGAGCGAGGGTAGAGCGAGAGAGAGAGAGAGCGAGGGTAGAGCGAGAGAGAGAGAGAGCGAGGGTAGAGCGAGAGAGAGAGAGAGCGAGGGTAGAGCGAGAGAGAGAGAGAGCGAGGGTAGAGCGAGAGAGAGAGAGAGCGAGGGTAGAGCGAGAGAGAGAGAGAGCGAGGGTAGAGCGAGAGAGAGAGAGAGCGAGGGTAGAGCGAGAGAGAGAGAGAGCGAGGGTAGAGCGAGAGAGAGAGAGAGCGAGGGTAGAGCGAGAGAGAGAGAGAGCGAGGGTAGAGCGAGAGAGAGAGAGAGCGAGGGTAGAGCGAGAGAGAGAGAGAGCGAGGGTAGAGCGAGAGAGAGAGAGAGCGAGGGTAGAGCGAGAGAGAGAGAGAGCGAGGGTAGAGCGAGAGAGAGAGAGAGCGAGGGTAGAGCGAGAGAGAGAGAGAGCGAGGGTAGAGCGAGAGAGAGAGAGAGCGAGGGTAGAGCGAGAGAGAGAGAGAGCGAGGGTAGAGCGAGAGAGAGAGAGAGCGAGGGTAGAGCGAGAGAGAGAGAGAGCGAGGGTAGAGCGAGAGAGAGAGAGAGCGAGGGTAGAGCGAGAGAGAGAGAGAGCGAGGGTAGAGCGAGAGAGAGAGAGAGCGAGGGTAGAGCGAGAGAGAGAGAGAGCGAGGGTAGAGCGAGAGAGAGAGAGAGCGAGGGTAGAGCGAGAGAGAGAGAGAGCGAGGGTAGAGCGAGAGAGAGAGAGAGCGAGGGTAGAGCGAGAGAGAGAGAGAGCGAGGGTAGAGCGAGAGAGAGAGAGAGCGAGGGTAGAGCGAGAGAGAGAGAGAGCGAGGGTAGAGCGAGAGAGAGAGAGAGCGAGGGTAGAGCGAGAGAGAGAGAGAGCGAGGGTAGAGCGAGAGAGAGAGAGCGAGGGTAGAGCGAGAGAGAGAGAGCGAGGGTAGAGCGAGAGAGAGAGAGCGAGGGTAGAGCGAGAGAGAGAGAGCGAGGGTAGAGCGAGAGAGAGAGAGCGAGGGTAGAGCGAGAGAGAGAGAGCGAGGGTAGAGCGAGAGAGAGAGAGCGAGGGTAGAGCGAGAGAGAGAGAGCGAGGGTAGAGCGAGAGAGAGAGAGCGAGGGTAGAGCGAGAGAGAGAGAGCGAGGGTAGAGCGAGAGAGAGAGAGCGAGGGTAGAGCGAGAGAGAGAGCGAGGGTAGAGCGAGAGAGAGAGCGAGGGTAGAGCGAGAGAGAGAGCGAGGGTAGAGCGAGAGAGAGAGCGAGGGTAGAGCGAGAGAGAGAGCGAGGGTAGAGCGAGAGAGAGAGCGAGGGTAGAGCGAGAGAGCGAGGGTAGAGCGAGAGAGAGAGCGAGGGTAGAGCGAGAGAGAGAGCGAGGGTAGAGCGAGAGAGAGAGCGAGGGTAGAGCGAGAGAGAGAGCGAGGGTAGAGCGAGAGAGAGAGCGAGGGTAGAGCGAGAGAGAGAGCGAGGGTAGAGCGAGAGAGAGAGCGAGGGTAGAGCGAGAGAGAGAGCGAGGGTAGAGCGAGAGAGAGAGCGAGGGTAGAGCGAGAGAGAGAGCGAGGGTAGAGCGAGAGAGAGAGCGAGGGTAGAGCGAGAGAGAGAGCGAGGGTAGAGCGAGAGAGAGAGGGTAGAGCGAGAGAGAGAGCGAGGGTAGAGCGAGAGAGAGAGCGAGGGTAGAGCGAGAGAGAGAGCGAGGGTAGAGCGAGAGAGAGAGCGAGGGTAGAGCGAGAGAGAGAGCGAGGGTAGAGCGAGAGAGAGAGCGAGGGTAGAGCGAGAGAGAGAGCGAGGGTAGAGCGAGAGAGAGAGCGAGGGTAGAGCGAGAGAGAGAGAGGGTAGAGAGAGAGAGAGCGAGGGTAGAGAGAGAGAGAGCGAGGGTAGAGAGAGAGCGAGGGTAGAGAGAGAGCGAGGGTAGAGAGAGAGAGCGAGGGTAGAGCGAGGGTAGAGAGAGAAATAAATTGTGAGAGTTTGGTGGGCTGCTACAAGTGATGGATAGATACTATATTAGGGTGACTGAGTGACAGAGATACTGTATTAGGGTGACTGAGTGACAGAGATACTGTATTAGGGTGACAGTGACAGAGAGATACTGTATTAGGGTGACAGTGACAGAGAGATACTGTATTAGGGTGACTGAGTGACAGAGAGATACTGTATTAGGGTGACTGAGTGACAGAGAGATACTGTATTAGGGTGACTGAGTGACGAAGAGATACTGTATTAGGGTGACTGAGTGACAGAGATACTGTATTAGGGTGACTGAGTGACAGAGATACTGTATTAGGGTGACTGAGTGACAGAGATACTGTATTAGGGTGACTGAGTGACAGAGATACTGTATTAGGGTGACTGAGTGACAGAGATACTGTATTAGGGTGACTGAGTGACAGAGATACTGTTTTAGGGTGACTGAGTGACAGAGATACTGTATTAGGGTGACTGAGTGACAGAGATACTGTATTAGGGTTACTGAGTGACAGAGATACTGTATTAGGGTGACTGAGTGACGAAGAGATACTGTATTAGGGTGACTGAGTGACAGAGATACTGTATTAGGGTGACAGTGACAGAGAGATACTGTATTAGGGTGACTGAGTGACAGAGATACTGTATTAGGGTGACTGAGTGACAGAGATACTGTATTAGGGTGACTGAGTGACGAAGAGATACTGTATTAGGGTGACTGAGTGACGAAGAGATACTGTATTAGGGTGACTGAGTGACGAAGAGATACTGTATTAGGGTGACTGAGTGACAGAGATACTGTATTAGGGTGACTGAGTGACAGAGATACTGTATGAGGGTGACTGAGTGACGAAGAGATACTGTATTAGGGTGACTGAGTGACGAAGAGATACTGTATTAGGGTGACTGAGTGACGAAGAGATACTGTATTAGGGTGACAGAGTGACAGAGATACTGTATTAGGGTGACAGAGATACTGTATTAGTGACAGAGATACTGTATTAGGGTGACTGAGTGACAGAGATACTGTATTAGGGTGACTGAGTGACAGAGATACTGTATTAGGGTGACTGAGTGACAGAGATACTGTATTAGGGTGACTGAGTGACGAAGAGATACTGTATTAGGGTGACTGAGTGACAGAGATACTGTATTAGGGTGACTGAGTGACAGAGATACTGTATTAGGGTGACGAAGAGATACTGTATTAGGGTGACTGAGTGACGAAGAGATACTGTATTAGGGTGACAGAGATACTGTATTAGGGTGACAGAGATACTGTATTAGGGTGACAGAGATACTGTATTAGGGTGACAGAGATACAGAGATACTGTATTAGGGTGACTGAGTGACAGAGATACTGTATTAGGGTGACTGAGTGACAGAGATACTGTATTAGGGTGACTGAGTGACAGAGATACTGTATTAGGGTGACTGAGTGACGAAGAGATACTGTATTAGGGTGACTGAGTGACGAAGAGATACTGTATTAGGGTGACTGAGTGACAGAGATACTGTATTAGGGTGACTGAGTGACAGAGATACTGTATTAGGGTGACGAAGAGATACTGTATTAGGGTGACTGAGTGACGAAGAGATACTGTATTAGGGTGACAGAGATACTGTATTAGGGTGACAGAGATACTGTATTAGGGTGACAGAGATACTGTATTAGGGTGACAGAG
>NC_074696.1:11639111-11721611 GCF_029448725.1 Salvelinus fontinalis
TTGGAGTTTACCAAAAGGCAACTAAAGGACTAAGACCATGTG
Source organism: Salvelinus fontinalis (assembly GCF_029448725.1). Classification (NCBI taxonomy): domain Eukaryota; kingdom Metazoa; phylum Chordata; class Actinopteri; order Salmoniformes; family Salmonidae; genus Salvelinus; species Salvelinus fontinalis. Next base: position 11,639,154 of record NC_074696.1, read on the forward strand.
AAACAAGATTCTCTGGTCTGATGAAACCAAAATTGAACTCTTTGGCCTGAACACCAAGCGTCACTTCTGGAGGAAACCAGGTACTGCTCATCACCTGGCCAATACCATCCCTACGGTGAAGCATGGAGGTGGCAGCATTATGCTGTGGGGATGTTTTTCAGAGGCGGGGACTGGGAGACTAGTCAGGATCGAGGGAAAGATGAACGGAGAAAAGTACAGAGAGATCCTTGATGAAAACCTGCTCCAGAGCGCTCAGGACCTCAGACTGGGGAGAAGGTTTACCTTCCAACAGGACAACAACCATAAGCACACAGACAAGACAACGTAGGAGTGGCTTCGGGACAAGTCTCTGAATGTCCTTGAGTGGCCCAGCCAGAGCCCGGACTTGAACCTGATCGAAAATCTCTGGAGAGACCTGAAAATACCTGTGCAGCGACGCTCCCCATCCAACCTGACAGACCTTGAGAGAATCTGCAGAGAAAAACGGGAGAAACTCCCCAAATACAGGTGCCAAGCTTGTAGCGTCATACCCAAGAAGACTCGAGGCTGTAATCGCTGCCAAAGGTGCTTCACTGAGTAAAGGGTTCAAATACTTATGTAAATGTGATTGGTTTTTAATTTGTCCGAAATTAGCAAAACGTCTAAAAATACGTTTTTGCTTTATCGTTACGGGGCCGTGCGATGCCGTTACGGGGCCGTGCGATGCCGTTACGGGGCCGTGCGATGCCGTTACGGGGCCGTGCGATGCCGTTACGGGGCCGTGCGATGCCGTTACGATGCCGTTACGGGGCCGTGCGATGCCGTTACGGGGCCGTGCGATGCCGTTACGGGGCCGTGCGATGCCGTTACGGGGCCTTGTGTGTAGATTGTTGAGGGGAAAAAATGATTTAATACATTTTAGAATAAGGCTGTAACGTAACTAAGGATGATACAGTTACCGGTTTCAAGATAAACCACAGTAAAATTACAAACGATTAGTTTTAGTTTCAAATTTGCATTAAAACGGTGTTTGATAAACTCCCGGTAAATAGTGTCCAGCATCAACCAAAGTCATCAACAGTCTGACGCAGGCGCAGCAACGTGGGTTTTGTTTTGTGTGAAAACATGGCGGAAGGCAGTGACAGCGCTCATCAGGAGATTATTCCGGCCTTCTAAGAGGACGAAATCTGGTGTGGTTGTATTTTGGGTTTTACAAGAGTGCTGAGGGAAACTTAAAATCGAAGATGGTCACCCTGTCTACAGAACACACAACAAAAAACACAAGTGCATAGTGCTGCCAATTGTATTTGTTGTTTGTTGGTTATCAATATAAACCGTGGTGAAATTATTTCAGTGTATTAGTACTTTAACATTTCCAGCACGTTTTAATAATACTGATAACCGTGATCATTTTGGTCACTAAAATCTCTAAACGTAACAAAATGTGTAAAGAGGGGTCTGAAATCTTTTCAAATACATTGTATATGTTGTACTCCGTTTCTGATTTGACTCTCTGAGGGGAGACCACCCACAATTCTTCATCATTACACTATTGTTCTAAATTTAAGTCCTAACTGTTTAAACAGATAATTATTTTATTTTTTTCCAGAGGGGTCTTAATCCACGGTTATATGCTAATTGTGCCAGACATAAGAGATAAACAGCTAGTCCAATAACAACTTCTCATCACTGAATAACTGCCCAAAAATGGGTCAGGGGAGATTCATGTCTTTCACCTACAAAACAACTCACACAGACACTCTGTCTCTTACCAATGTGAGATTGCTGTGCTGCTGCCAAGGCATACTGCTGCTGTTGGGCTGCTAGAGCACTGGGTCTCTGGAACAACTATATACACACACAGGTTATATTACACACACACACACAGGTTATATTACACACACACAGGTTATATTACACACACACAGGTTATATTACACACACACAGGTTATATTACACACACACAGGTTATATTACACACACACAGGTTATATTACACACACACAGGTTATATTACACACACACACACACACACACACACACACACACACACACACAGAGGTTCTATTACACACACAGGTTATATTACACACACACACAGAGGTTCTATTACACACACAGGTTATATTATATAGTCCATTCAGAAAGTATTCAGACCCCTTGACTTTTCCATATTGTGTTACGTTACAGCGCTATTCTAAAATGGATTAAATCGTTGTTCTTTCACAAATCTACACACAATACCCCATATTGAGAAAGCAAAAACTGGTTTAGAAATGTGCCAATATATTACAAGCAACAACCAAAAAAAATGAATATCACATTTACATCAGTATTCAGACCATTTAGTCACTAATTTGCTGAAGCACCTTTGGCAGCGATTACAGCCTTGAGTCTTCTTGGGTCTGACGCTACAATCTTGGCACACCAGTATTTGGGGAGTTTCTCCCATTCTTCTCTGTAGATCCTCTCAAGCTCTGTCAGGTTCGATGGGGAGCGTTACTGCACAGCTATTTTCAGTTCTCTCCAGAGATGTTCGATCGGGTTCAAGTCCAGGTTCTGGCTGGGCCACTCAAGGACATTCAGAGACTTGTCCCAAAGCCATTCCTGCGTTGTCTTGGCTGTGTGCTTAGGGTCGTTGTCCTGTTGGAAGGTGAACCTTCTCCCCAGTCTGAGAACCTGCTCCAGAGTGCTCAGGATTTCATCAAGGATCTCCCTGTAGTTTACTCTGTTCATCTTTGCCTCTCAAGACTAGTCTCCCAGTCCCTGACGCTGAAAACATCCCACAGCATGATGCTGCCACCACCATGCTTCACCGTAGGGATGGTGCCAGGTTTCCTCCAGACGCTTGGCATTCAGGCCAAAGAGTTAAATTTTGGTTTCATCAGACCAGAGAATCTTGTTTCTCATGGTCTGAGAGTCTTTAGGTGCCTTTTGGCAAACTCCAAGCGGGCTGTCATGGGCCTTTTACTGAGGAGTGGCTTCCGACTGGCCACTCTACCATAAAGGCCTGATTGGTGGAGTGCTGGAGAGAGGGCTGTCCTTCTGGAAGGTTTTTGCATCTCCACAGAGGAACTCTAGAGTTCTGTCAGAGTGACCATTGGGTTCTTGGTCACCTCCCTGACCAAGGCCCTTCTCCCCCGATTGCTCAGTTTGGCCTGGCGTTCAGCTCTAGGAAGAGTCTTGGTGGTTCCAAACTTCTTCCATTTAAGAATGATGGAGGCCACTGTGTTCTTGGGGACCTTCAATGCTGCAGACATTTGCTGGTACCCTTCCCCAGATCTGTTTCTCGACACAATCCTGTCTCAGAGCACTACGGACAATTCCTTAGACCTCATGGCTTGGTTTTTGCTCTGACGTGCACTGTCAACTGTGGGGCCTTATATAGACAGGTGTGTGCCTTTCCAAATCATGTCCAATTTAATTTACCACAGATGGACTCCAATCAAGTTGTAGAAACATCAAGGATGCCCAATGGAAACAGGATGCATCTGAGGTGAATTTCAATTCTCATATCAAAGGGTCTGAATACTTATTTAAATAAGGTATGTTTTTTTTAAAATTATTATACATTTGCAAAACTGTATATAAACCTGTTTCGCTTTGTCATTATGGGGTATTGTGATGTCATTATGGGGTATTGTGATGTCATTATGGGGTATTGTGTGTAGATTGATGATATATCCATTTTAGAATAAGGCTGTAACGTAACAAAATGTTGAAAAAGTCAAGGGGTCTGAATACTTTCTGAAGGCACTGTACACACAGGTCACATTATCATTTCCTATATATACACACGTTATGCTCACAGTCACACACTTAGTATATACACACATACACCTCTGCTGGTTGCTGTAGTAGAGGGGTCCATGGCGGTCATCACACACACACCTGTTGTTGGTTGCTGTAGTCGAACAGGCCCACGGTGGGCTGAGAGTCCATGGCCATCTGGGAGTTGTAGTCAAACTGCAAAGGCTCCATCACAGACTGCATGGTATCCATGGTAACACCCTGTTCCACCCCAGAGAAGACCTCTTGGGGTTTGGGACCACCTCCCATGGAGACCATACCCTCCCCTACTACACCCCCTATTACGTCAGTGTCTGGCCCCGCGGGCAGTATCTGGCCTTGACGACTGGAGAGAGAGAAGAGGGACGGGGTGGAGAGAGAGAAGAGGGACGGGGGGGGGAGAGAGAAGAGGGACGGGGGGAGAGAGAGAAGAGGGACGGGGGGGAGAGAGAGAAGAGGGACGGGGGGGAGAGAGAGAAGAGGGACGGGGGGGAGAGAGAGAAGAGGGACGGGGGGGAGAGAGAGAAGAGGGACGGGGGGGAGAGAGAGAAGAGGGACGGGGGGGAGAGAGAGAAGAGGGACGGGGGGGAGAGAGAGAAGAGGGACGGGGGGAGAGAGAGAAGAGGGACGGGGGGGAGAGAGAAGAGGGACGGGGGGGAGAGAGAAGAGGGACGGGGGGGGGAGAGAGAAGAGGGACGGGGGGGGGAGAGAGAAGAGGGACGGGGGGGGGAGAGAGAAGAGGGACGGGGGGAGAGAGAGAAGAGGGACGGGGGGGGAGAGAGAGAAGAGGGACGGGGGGGAGAGAGAGAAGAGGGACGGGGGGGAGAGAGAGAAGAGGGACGGGGGGGAGAGAGAGAAGAGGGACGGGGGGGAGAGAGAGAAGAGGGACGGGGGGGAGAGAGAGAAGAGGGACGGGGGGAGAGAGAGAAGAGGGACGGGGGGAGAGAGAGAAGAGGGACGGGGGGGAGAGAGAGAAGAGGGACGGGGGGGAGAGAGAGAAGAGGGACGGGGGGGGAGAGAGAAGAGGGACGGGGGGGGAGAGAGAAGAGGGACGGGGGAGAGAGAGAAGAGGGACGGGGGGAGAGAGAGAAGAGGGACGGGGGGAGAGAGAGAAGAGGGACGGGGGGGAGAGAGAAGAGGGACGGGGGGGAGAGAGAAGAGGGACGGGGGGGAGAGAGAAGAGGGACGGGGGGGAGAGAGAAGAGGGACGGGGGGGAGAGAGAAGAGGGACGGGGGGGAGAGAGAAGAGGGACGGGGGGGAGAGAGAAGAGGGACGGGGGGGAGAGAGAAGAGGGACGGGGGGGAGAGAGAAGAGGGACGGGGGGGAGAGAGAAGAGGGACGGGGGGGAGAGAGAAGAGGGACGGGGGGGAGAGAGAAGAGGGACGGGGGGGAGAGAGAAGAGGGACGGGGGGGAGAGAGAAGAGGGACGGGGGGGAGAGAGAAGAGGGACGGGGGGGAGAGAGAAGAGGGACGGGGGGGAGAGAGAAGAGGGACGGGGGGGAGAGAGAAGAGGGACGGGGGGGAGAGAGAAGAGGGACGGGGGGGAGAGAGAAGAGGGACGGGGGGGAGAGAGAAGAGGGACGGGGGGGAGAGAGAAGAGGGACGGGGGGGAGAGAGAAGAGGGACGGGGGGGAGAGAGAAGAGGGACGGGGGGGAGAGAGAAGAGGGACGGGGGGGAGAGAGAAGAGGGACGGGGGGGAGAGAGAAGAGGGACGGGGGGAGAGAGAAGAGGGACGGGGAGAGAGAGAAGAGGGACGGGGGGAGAGAGAAGAGGGACGGGGGGGAGAGAGAAGAGGGACGGGGGGAGAGAGAGAAGAGGGACGGGGGAGAGAGAGAAGAGGGACGGGGGGAGAGAAGAGGGACGGGGGGAGAGAGAAGAGGGACGGGGGGAGAGAGAAAAGGGACGGGGGAGAGAGAAGAGGGACGGGGGGAGAGAGAAGAGGGACGGGGGGAGAGAGAAAGGAGGGACGGGGGAGAGAGAAAGGAGGGACGGGGGAGAGAGAGAAGAGGGACGGGGGAGAGAGAGAAGAGGGACGGGGGAGAGAGAGAAGAGGGACGGGGGAGAGAGAGAAGAGGGACGGGGGAGAGAGAGAAGAGGGACGGGGGAGAGAGAGAAGAGGGACGGGGGAGAGAGAGAAGAGGGACGGGGGAGAGAGAGAAGAGGGACGGGGGAGAGAGAGAAGAGGGACGGGGGAGAGAGAGAAGAGGGACGGGGGAGAGAGAGAAGAGGGACGGGGGAGAGAGAGAAGAGGGACGGGGGAGAGAGAGAAGAGGGACGGGGGAGAGAGAGAAGAGGGACGGGGGAGAGAGAGAAGAGGGACGGGGGAGAGAGAGAAGAGGGACGGGGGAGAGAGAGAAGAGGGACGGGGGAGAGAGAGAAGAGGGACGGGGGAGAGAGAGAAGAGGGACGGGGGAGAGAGAGAAGAGGGACGGGGGAGAGAGAGAAGAGGGACGGGGGAGAGAGAGAAGAGGGACGGGGGAGAGAGAGAAGAGGGACGGGGGGGAGAGAGAGAAGAGGGACGGGGGGGAGAGAGAAGAGGGACGGGGGGAGAGAGAGAAGAGGGACGGGGGGAGAGAGAGAAGAGGGACGGGGAGAGAGAGAAGAGGGACGGGGGGAGAGAGAAGAGGGACGGGGGGAGAGAGAAGAGGGACGGGGGGGAGAGAAGAGGGACGGGGGGGAGAGAGAAGAGGGACGGGGGGAGAGAGAGAAGAGGGACGGGGGAGAGAGAGAAGAGGGACGGGGGAGAGAGAGAAGAGGGACGGGGGAGAGAGAGAAGAGGGACGGGGGAGAGAGGAGGGACGAGAGTGGGGGAAACATGGTTAGCCATCCGTGTGCATATAAACACACTGAGTGTACAAAACATTAAGAACACCTTCCTAATATAGAGTAGCACCTCCCCCTTTTGCCCTCAGAACAGTCTCAACTCATTAGGGCATGGACTCTACAAGGTGTCCAAAGCGATCCACAGGGACGCTGACCCATGTTGACTGAAATGCTTCCCACAGTTGTGTCAAGTTGGCTGGATGTCCTTTGGGTGGTGGACCATTCTTGATACACACAGAAAACTGTTGAGTGTGAAAAACCCAGCAGTGTTGAGTTCTAGACACAAACCGGTGCGCCTGTCACCTACTACCAGACCCAGTTCAAAGGCACCTACTACCAGACCCAGTTCAAAGGCACCTACTACCAGACCCCGTTCAAAGGCACCTACTACCAGACCCAGTTCAAAGGCACCTTCTACCAGACCCAGTTCAAAGGCACCTACTACCAGACCCCGTTCAAAGGCACCTACTACCAGACCCAGTTCAAAGGCACCTTCTACCAGACCCAGTTCAAAGGCACCTACTACCAGACCCCGTTCAAAGGCACCTACTACCAGACCCAGTTCAAAGGCACCTTCTACCAGACCCCGTTCAAAGGCACCTACTACCAGACCCCGTTCAAAGGCACCTACTACCAGACCCCGTTCAAAGGCACCTACTACCAGACCCCGTTCAAAGGCACCTACTACCAGACCCCGTTCAAAGGCACCTACTACCAGACCCCGTTCAAAGGCACCTACTACCAGACCCAGTTCAAAGGCACCTTCTACCAGACCCCGTTCAAAGGTACCTTCTACCAGACCCCGTTCAAAGGCACCTACTACCAGACCCAGTTCAAAGACACCTACTACCAGACCCAGTTCAAAGGCACCTACTACCAGACCCCGTTCAAAGGCACCTACTACCAGACCCAGTTCAAAGGCACCTTCTACCAGACCCAGTTCAAAGGTACCTTCTACCAGACCCCGTTCAAAGGCACCTTCTACCAGACCCAGTTCAAAGGCACCTACTACCAGACCCCGTTCAAAGGCACCTACTACCAGACCCCGTTCAAAGGCACCTACTACCAGACCCAGTTCAAAGGTACCTTCTACCAGACCCCGTTCAAAGGTACCTTCTACCAGACCCAGTTCAAAGGCACCTACATATTTTGTCTTGCCCATTCACCCTCAGAATGGCATACATACACAATCCATGTCTCAATTGTCTCAAGGCTTAAAAGTCCTTATTTAACCTGTCTCCCTTTCATCTACACACATTGAAGTGGATTTAACAAGTGACATCTATAAGGGGTCACAACTTTCACCTGGGTTCACCTGGTCAGTGTGTCATGGAAAGAGCAGGTGTTCCTAATGTTTTGTACAGTCAGTGTACACGGAAGAGGTGTGTGTGTGTGTTTACCTGTACTCCTTGCCGTCCACGTCCAGGCCGTTCTGCACGGGGAGCCCGTTGAGGTTGATGACATCACTGATGACGTCACCCTCTACCATCTCCTTGAGTTTCTCTCCTTCAAATGGAGCCTTTGGTTTCTCCCTCTTCTCCTCATCCACCTCTCCATCCCTCGGACCCTGAGAGAGAGAGAGAGAGAGAGATGGGGAGAGATGGAGAGAGAGAGAGGGATGGGGAGAGAGAGAGAGGGATGGGGAGAGAGAGAGAGGGATGGGGAGAGAGAGAGAGGGATGGGGAGAGAGAGAGAGAGGGATGGGGAGAGAGAGAGAGAGGGATGGGGAGAGAGAGAGAGAGGGATGGGGAGAGAGAGAGAGAGGGATGGGGAGAGAGAGAGAGAGGGATGGGGAGAGAGAGAGAGGGATGGGGAGAGAGAGAGGGGGGGATGGGGAGAGAGAGAGGGGGGGATGGGGAGAGAGAGGGAGGGGGATGGGGAGAGAGAGGGAGGGGGATGGGGAGAGAGAGGGATGGAGGGAAAGAAAGAGAGCGACAGAAAGATGGATGGAGGGAGGGAGGGAAAGACGTATAAATAAAAGTTGGACGACAGATTGAGAACATTGTGATTGACACATTGATCAATAAATTGACAGTAATATATAGAGGTAAGAGCAGGAGATCCATAGAGCTGAGAGTTCTAAACGAGACAGAGACACACAGAGAGATTGGATACAAATTTGACCCCAATAACTACCGTGGGATATGCGTCAACAGCAACCTTGGGAAAATCCTCTGCATTATCATTTACAGCAGACTCGTCATTTCCTCAATGAAAACAATGTAATGAGCAAATGCCAAATTGGCTTTTTACCAAATTACCGTACAACAGACCACGTACTCATCCTGCACACCCTAATTGACAAATAAACAAACCCAAACAAAGGCAAAGTCTTCTCATGCTTTGTTGATTTAAAAAAAGCCTTCGACTCAATTTGGCATGAGGGTCTGTTATACAAATTGATGGAAAGTGGTGTTGGGGGTAAAACATACGACATTATAAAATCCATGTACACAAACAACAAGTCAGCGGTTAAAATTGGCAAAAAAACACACATTTCTTTCCTCAGGGCCGTGGGGTGAGACAGGGATTCAGCTTAAGCCCCACCCTCTTCAACATATATATCAGTGAATTGGCGAGAGCACTAGAACAGTCTGCAGCACCCGGCCACAACCTAGTAGAATCTGAAGTCAAATGTCCACTGATTGCTGATGATCTGGTGCTTCTGTCCCCAATCAAGGAGGGCCTACAGCAGCACCTAGATTTTCTGCACAGATTCTGTCAGACCTGAGCCCTGACCGTAAATCTCAGTAAGACCAAAATAATGGTGTTCCAAAAATGGTCCAGTCGCCAGGACCACAAATACAAATTCCATCTAGACACAGTTGTCCTAGAGCACACAAAAAACTATACATACCTCGGCCTAAACATCAGCGCCACAGGTAACTTCCACAAAGCTGTGAACGACCTGAGAGACAAGGCAAGAAGGGCCTTCTATGCCATCAAAAGGAACATAAAATTCAACATACCAATTAGGATCTGGCTAAAAATACATGAATCAGTTATAGAACCCATTGCCCTTTATGGTTGTGAGGTCTGGGGTCCGCTCACCAACCAAGATGTCACAAAATGGGACAAACACCAAATTGAGACTGCATGCAGAAGTCAGGGAAAAAATATTCCCAGTGTACAACATAGAACATCAAATAATGCATGCAGAGCAGAATTAGGCCGATACGCGCTAATTATCAAAATCGAGAAAAGAGCCGTTAAATTCTACAACCACCTAAAAGGAAGCGATTCCTAAACCTGCCATAACAAAGCTTTCATCTACAGAGAGATTAACCGGAAGAGTCCCCTCAGCAAGCTGGTCCTGAGGCTCTGTTCACAAACAGACCCACACAGAGCCCCAGGACAGCAACACAATTAGACCCAAACAAATCATGAGAAAACAAAAAGATAATTACTTGACACATTTGACAGAATTAACAAAAAAACAGAGCAAACTAGGATGCTATTTGGCCCTAAACAGAGAGTACACAGTGGCAGAATACCTGACCACTGTGACTGACCCAAACTTAAGGAAAGCTTTGACTATGTACAGACTCAGTGAGCATAGCCTTGCTATTGAGAAAGGCCGCCGTAGGCAGACATGGCTCTCAAGAGAAGACAGGCTATGTGCTCACTGGCCACAAAATGAGGTGGAAACTGAGCTGCACTTCCTAACCTCCTGTCCAATGTATGACCATATTAGAGACACATATTTCCCTCAGATTACACGGATCCACAAAGAATTCAAAAACAAAACCAATTTTGATAAACTCTGATGTCTATTGGGTGAATAACCACAGTGTGCCATCACAGCAGCACGATTTGTGACCTGTTGCCACAAGAAAAGGGCAACTAGTTAAGAACAAACACCATTGTAAATACAACCCATATTTATGTTTATTTATTTTCCCTTGTGTACTTTGTACATTGTTACAACACTGTAAATATACATAATATGACATTTGTAATGTCTTTATTCTTTTGAAACTTCTGTATGTGTAATGTTTACTGTTAATTTGTATTGTTTATTTCTCTTGTGTATATTATCTACCTTACTTGCTTTGGCAATGTTAACATATGTTTCCCACGTCAATAAAGCCCCTTGACTTGAATTGAGAGACAGTTCTAAAAGAAACAGAGACAGAGAGAGCGAGAGAGACACAGAGAGAGATCTAAACGAGACACAGAGAGAGAGCGAGACAGAGAGAGAGACAGAGAGAGATCTAAACGAGACACAGAGAGAGAGCGAGACAGAGAGCGAGAGAGACACAGAGAGATCTAAACGAGACACAGAGAGAGAGCGAGAGAGAGAGCGAGACAGAGAGAGATCTAAACGAGACACAGAGAGAGAGCGAGACAGAGAGCGAGACAGAGAGAGATCTAAACGAGACACAGAGAGAGAGCGAGAGAGAGAGCGAGACAGAGAGAGATCTAAACGAGACACAGAGAGAGAGCGAGAGAGAGAGCGAGACAGAGAGAGATCTAAACGAGACACAGAGAGAGAGCGAGAGAGAGAGCGAGAGAGACACAGAGAGAGATCTAAACGAGACACAGAGAGAGAGCGAGACAGAGAGAGATCTAAACGAGACACAGAGAGAGAGCGAGAGAGAGAGCGAGACAGAGAGAGATCTAAACGAGACACAGAGAGAGAGCGAGACAGAGAGAGAGAGCGAGACAGAGAGAGATCTAAACGAGACACAGAGAGAGAGCGAGACAGAGAGAGATCTAAACGAGACACAGAGAGAGAGCGAGAGAGAGACACAGAGAGAGATCTAAACGAGACACAGAGAGAGAGCGAGACAGAGAGAGATCTAAACGAGACACAGAGAGAGAGACACAGAGAGAGATCTAAACGAGACACAGAGAGAGAGCGAGAGAGAGAGCGAGACAGAGAGAGATCTAAACGAGACACAGAGAGAGAGACACAGAGAGAGATCTAAACGAGACACAGAGAGAGACACAGAGAGAGATCTAAACGAGACACAGAGAGAGAGACACAGAGAGAGATCTAAACGAGACACAGAGAGACACAGAGAGAGATCTAAACGAGACACAGAGAGAGAGACACAGAGAGAGATCTAAACGAGACACAGAGAGAGACACAGAGAGAGAGCGAGAGAGAGAGACACAGAGAGAGATCTAAACGAGACACAGAGAGAGAGCGAGAGAGATCTAAACGAGACACAGAGAGAGAGCGAGAGAGATCTAAACGAGACACAGAGAGAGAGACACAGAGAGATCTAAACGAGACACAGAGAGAGAGCGAGAGAGAGACACAGAGAGAGATCTAAACGAGACACAGAGAGAGAGACACAGAGAGAGATCTAAACGAGACACAGAGAGAGACACAGAGAGAGATCTAAACGAGACACAGAGAGAGACACAGAGAGAGATCTAAACGAGACACAGAGAGACACAGAGAGAGATCTAAACGAGACACAGAGAGAGACACAGAGAGAGAGCGAGAGAGAGAGACACAGAGAGAGATCTAAACGAGACACAGAGAGAGAGCGAGAGAGATCTAAACGAGACACAGAGAGAGAGAGACACAGAGAGAGATCTAAACGAGACACAGAGAGAGAGACACAGAGAGAGATCTAAACGAGACACAGAGAGAGACACAGAGAGAGAGAGCGAGAGAGACACAGAGAGAGATCTAAACGAGACACAGAGAGAGAGCGAGATAGAGAGAGAGCGAGACAGAGAGAGAGAGCGAGACAGAGAGAGATCTAAACGAGACACAGAGAGAGAGCGAGACAGAGAGAGAGAGCGAGACAGAGAGAGATCTAAACGAGACACAGAGAGAGAGCGAGACAGAGAGAGAGAGCGAGACAGAGAGAGATCTAAACGAGACACAGAGAGAGCAAGACAGAGAGAGATCTAAACGAGACACAGAGAGCGAGAGAGAGACACAGAGAGAGATCTAAACGAGACACAGAGAGAGAGCGAGACAGAGAGAGATCTAAACGAGACACAGAGAGAGAGCGAGAGAGATCTAAACGAGACACAGAGAGAGAGAGACACAGAGAGAGAGACACAGAGAGAGATCTAAACGAGACACAGAGAGAGAGACACAGAGAGAGATCTAAACGAGACACAGAGAGAGAGCGAGACAGAGAGAGAGAGCGAGAGCGAGACAGAGAGAGAGAGCGAGACAGAGAGAGATCTAAACGAGACACAGAGAGAGAGAGACACAGAGAGAGATCTAAACGAGACACAGAGAGAGAGACACAGAGAGAGATCTAAACGAGACACAGAGAGAGAGACACAGAGAGAGATCTAAACGAGACACAGAGAGAGAGAGAGAGAGTGAGAGAGGGACACAGAGAGAGATCTAAACGAGACACAGAGAGATCTAAAGGAGACACAGAGAGAGAGAGACACAGAGAGAGATCTAAACGAGACACAGAGAGAGACACAGAGAGAGATCTAAACGAGACACAGAGAGAGCGACACAGAGAGAGATCTAAACGAGACACAGAGAGAGAGACACAGAGAGAGATCTAAACGAGACACAGAGAGAGAGACACAGAGAGAGATCTAAACGAGACACAGAGAGAGAGAGAGAGAGAGTGAGAGAGAGACAGAGAGAGATCTAAACGAGACACAGAGAGAGATCTAAACGAGACACAGAGAGAGAGACACAGAGAGAGATCTAAACGAGACACAGAGAGAGACACAGAGAGAGATCTAAACGAGACACAGAGAGAGAGAGCGAGACAGAGAGAGATCTAAACGAGACACAGAGAGAGAGAGCGAGACAGAGAGAGATCTAAACGAGACACAGAGAGAGAGAGACACAGAGAGAGATCTAAACGAGACCACGTATGCAGTATAACCCAGTGCAGCGAGGAGTCCAGGTTGCCAGTGGGGAAGGTGGGTCAGCATTGTTGATAGTGATCCATGTAGAGATATGTATTGAATGATGGGAGTGTAAATGAGGGTAGGCTACTTACGAAAGGTCCCTTACGGAGGCAGGAGTCCAGTTTCTCGGCGGGAGAAGAGGAGAGGACGTATTCTACCATACTGACTCCTAAGCCCCCGCTCTCTGATCGCGGTGACATCACTGAACCGCCCACCTCCCCGCCGCCATGGAAACCCCCGCCCGGCCGATGAGACACCATGATTGGCTGAGACACCGAGTGGTCTGGTAGAGGAGAAAGAAAAAGAGACCCATTATCAAACTGCCAAACACATGTACACATTTGGCTGGGCACACAAGACTTGGTGTGGTGACACATTGGTGTTTCAATCCAGGGGCTGGGCTCACTCTCGGTCTTACCTGTGGCCCCCCACGCGCTGTCCCTCCACTGGTCCAGGAAGATCCCTTTCGGTCCATCTTTTCCAGCTTCGTCACTCTCCCAAAACTTCTTACCTGTCAAAAGCTGCTGTAAAAAATGAGAGGGGTGGGGGAGAGAAAGAGATGGAGAAAGACAAAAAGAGAAAGGGAGGAGAAAAACAGACAGAGGAACAGAAGAAACAAAAAAATAGAGAAGTGAAAGAGAGAGAGAGACAAGTGAAAGAGAGAGAGAGACAAGTGAAAGAGAGAGAGAGACAAGTGAAAGAGAGACAAGTGAAAGAGAGACAAGTGAAAGAGAGACAAGTGAAAGAGAGACACGTGAAAGAGAGACACGTGAAAGAGAGACACGTGAAAGAGAGACACGTGAAAGAGAGACACGTGAAAGAGAGAGAGAGACACGTGAAAGAGAGAGAGAGACACGTGAAAGAGAGAGAGAGACACGTGAAAGAGAGAGAGAGACACGTGAAAGAGAGAGAGAGACACGTGAAAGAGAGAGAGAGACACGTGAAAGAGAGAGAGAGACACGTGAAAGAGAGAGAGAGACACGTGAAAGAGAGAGAGAGACACGTGAAAGAGAGAGAGAGACACGTGAAAGAGAGAGAGAGACACGTGAAAGAGAGAGAGAGACAAGTGAAAGAGAGAGAGAGACAAGTGAAAGAGAGAGAGAGACAAGTGAAAGAGAGAGAGAGACAAGTGAAAGAGAGAGAGAGACAAGTGAAAGAGAGAGAGAGACAAGTGAAAGAGAGAGAGAGACAAGTGAGTGAAAGAGAGAGAGAGACAAGTGAGTGAAAGAGAGAGAGAGACAAGTGAGTGAAAGAGAGAGAGAGACAAGTGAGTGAAAGAGAGAGAGAGACAAGTGAGTGAAAGAGAGAGAGAGACAAGTGAGTGAAAGAGAGAGAGAGACAAGTGAGAGAGAGAGAGACAAGTGAGAGAGAGAGAGAGAGAGAGAAGTGAGAGAGAGAGAGAGAGAGAGAAGTGAAAGAGAGAGAGAGAGAGAGAGGTGAAAGAGAGAGAGAGAGAGAGGTGAAACAGAGAGAGAGAGAGAGAGGTGAAAGAGAGAGAGAGAGAAGTGAAAGAGAAGTGTCATGGCGTTTTCTTCGGAATGACTAAATAAAGCAGCAGTATTTATGGGGTACTTTATTCTGGGCTACAGTATTCTTCCAACCACCATCATATGGCATTCGGTAGGCTGAGTGTCTATGGTCCTCTAACTACTTGACCTGTAACCCCTGACCCCTTACCTCTCCCATGGCACGCCTCTCCAGAGCCAGAGCCTGGAAGTCATGGTTCAGCTCATCCATCGACCGCCCCTGAAGAGAGAGACCAGGTTATAACACTACACTAGAGACCAGGTTATAAGACTACACCTACAGAGAGAGACCAGGTTATAACACTACACCTACAGAGAGAGACCAGGTTATAACACCACACTACAGAAACCAGGTTATAACACTACACTACAGAAACCAGGTTATAACACTACACCTACAGAGAGAGACCAGGTTATAACACTACACATACAGAGAGAGACCAGGTTATAACACTACACTACAGAAACCAGGTTATAACACTACACTACAGAAACCAGGTTATAACACTACACCTACAGAGAGAGACCAGGTTATAACACTACACTACAGAAACCAGGTTATAACACTACACTACAGAAACCAGGTTATAAGACTACACCTACAGAGAGAGACCAGGTTATAATAACACCTACAGAGAGACCAGGTTATAACACTACACCTGCAGAGAGAGACCAGGTTATAACACTACACCTACAGAGAGAGACCAGGTTATAATAACACCTACAGAGAGAGACCAGGTTATAACACTACACCTACAGAGAGAGACCAGGTTATAACACTACACCTACAGAGAGAGACCAGGTTATAACACTACACCTACAGAGAGAGACCAGGTTATAACACTACACCTACAGAGAGAGACCAGGTTATAACACTACACCTACAGAGAGAGACCAGGTTATAACACTACACCTACGGAGAGAGACCAGGTTATAACACTACACCTACAGAGAGAGACCAGGTTATAATAACACCTATAGAGAGAGACCAGGTTATAACACTACACCTACAGAGAGAGACCAGGTTATAACACTACACCTACAGAGAGAGACCAGGTTATAATAACACCTACAGAGAGACCAGGTTATAATAACACCTACAGAGAGACCAGGTTATAACACTACACCTACAGAGAGAGACCAGGTTATAATAACACCTACAGAGAGACCAGGTTATAATAACACCTACAGAGAGACCAGGTTATAACACTACACCTACAGAGAGAGACCAGGTTATAACACTACACCTACAGAGAGAGACCAGGTTATAATAACACCTACAGAGACACCAGGTTATAACACTACACCTACAGAGAGAGACCAGGTTATAACACTACACCTACAGAGAGAGACCAGGTTATAACACTACACCTACAGAGAGAGACCAGGTTATAATAACACCTACAGAGAGACCAGGTTATAATAACACCTACAGAGAGAGACCAGGTTATAACAACACCTACAGAGAGAGACCAGGTTATAATAACACCTACAGAGAGACCAGGTTATAATAACACCTACAGAGAGAGACCAGGTTATAATAACACCTATAGAGAGACCAGGTTATAATAACACCTACAGAGAGACCAGGTTATAACACTACACCTATAGAGAGACCAGGTTATAATAACACCTACAGAGAGACCAGGTTATAATAACACCTACAGAGAGAGACCAGGTTATAACACTACACCTATAGAGAGAGACCAGGTTATAACACTACACCTACAGAGAGAGACCAGGTTATAACACTACACCTACAGAGAGACCAGGTTATAACACTACACCTACAGAGAGAGACCAGGTTATAACACTACACCTACAGAGAGAGACCAGGTTATAACACTACACCTACAGAGAGAGACCAGGTTATAACACTACACCTACAGAGAGAGACCAGGTTATAATAACACCTACAGAGAGAGACCAGGTTATAATAACACCTACAGAGAGAGACCAGGTTATAATAACACCTACAGAGAGACCAGGTTATAATAACACCTACAGAGAGAGACCAGGTTATAATAACACCTACAGAGAGACCAGGTTATAATAACACCTACAGAGAGAGACCAGGTTATAACACTACACCTACAGAGAGAGACCAGGTTATAACACTACACCTACAGAGAGAGAGACCAGGTTATAACACTACACCTACAGAGAGAGAGACCAGGTTATAACACTACACCTACAGAGAGACCAGGTTATAATAACACCTACAGAGAGAGACCAGGTTATAATAACACCTACAGAGAGAGACCAGGTTATAACAACACCCCCCCCCCACTCACTGCACCTTCAGAGAGAGGGGCAAGGTTACACACAGAGAAAAAGAGACTGTCAGTAAAGACTAGGCCTATAAACTCAAACCTAGACCATGTTCTGATTTTTACACCCCCCCCCCCCCCCCAGTACCTGGCTGTCGTGGATGTTCTCCCCAGCGGGCCAGCGGTGTTTGCCAGGCTGCTCCCCGTGCTGCCGCTGGAAGAAGTAATTCACCATGGCATCATCCTGAGACCGCCCCGTACCCGCCACGCCCTGCAACACACACAGCCAACATCTCTGCTACCACCTTTGCTCCAAACAAACATTAATTTGTCAGGACATCTGTCAGTCTGTGTGACGTGTAATGCAGTCTGACATGACATAGATTTAAAAATCTAACAGACACTCAGATTATTATAATTATTTTCATTTATTATTATTTATATGTTTTTTAAAATAAATAACACCTACAGAGAGACCAGGTTATAATAACACCTACAGAGAGAGACCAGGTTAAAATAAATAATTTTTTATTAAATGGGTCAAAATATTTTTCCCCTACAAAAAAAAAGATAAGCATGCTTTGTAATGTTTCAAAAACAAACGCATTACTAGTAAGAAGTAATGTGGTATATTGTTTTAATTTCATTTTTTGTGACCCGAGTCATTTAATCCAAAATATCACAGATGAGACAAATCTTCACCTGCCTCTTTAAGGGCGGGAGGTTACCATGGTAGCGCGACTCGAGTCGTTTGTGCCTGTGATTCTGACTAACAGAGACGTTGTCTTCTCTTCCCTAGCGGTTGAAACTCAAACATAGAAAACAAAACAAAAAAGTAGAAACGCCAGGCAGTTGTAGCGCTAGGTGGAATAGGCTATATAAGAGTCGTAGTTACTTGAGCTATGAAACACAAACGGCAGAAATACTTTGAAAACAGCATTTATTTTACTTTAAATGTGATCACACTTTACTATTTTTTTTTTTAATCACAAATGTGAGTGAAATGCTCGTCCTGTGAAGCCCTGGTGAAGTACACATCATATCGGCCAATGCCAAAATCTACCCTCATTTGGCAGGTGTTCATTTTATGCCCTGGTCTCCATCCCTTACCTGCTGGTTTGGTGGCGGGGCATGTGGGGTCTGTCCGGCCGGGGGGGCGTGTCCTCCGCTGCTCAGCACCACCGGCATGCTGGGAGTTGAAGTTCTGAGGTGGGGGCTGAACGAGTCCTGCCAGAGCACTGCTTTACCCTTCAACACACACACGCTGCTCATTCCACCACGGCCTGGGGAAGAGACACACACCGTTAGTTGAAATATTCACACACAACCGATCTACCAATAGTTTTATTATTGTAGCTGAAAAAAACCCGTCATGGATTGTGCTTAAAAGAGCCCTCCAAATATACTCCGAAAGTATATTTCTTAAAGAGCCACTGAACACGCCAATTGGCCAATTCCGCATTTGGTTAGTGATGTTTGAGACACTGTACAAGCGAAAGCCTATTTCACTTCCTCAAAATCCAAATATATATATACATACATACATACATACATACATACATACACACACATTAGGGGTGTCCTCGACTAAAACAAATCTTGATAGAACGACAGTCGTCTGTTCATTCGACCAATCGATTGGTAGAATTTTGTTACGTGTATTTTTCCATATAGACACACCCTATGTGTTTTATTAAAATAAACTGTATATGCATTGAGCTTGTCTGATGCTTTAAGCTCACTGTTTGCTGAAATAAGACACAAATGACTCAAGAGGGAGCCAGAGATCAAGATAACTACAATATAAAACCTTAACCTGACTCAACCATCCTCCTCCTGCTGGCTTTTGCAGATTCTGTCCTTACTCTCCTTAGGAGTCTGTAACCTTTCTCATGTGGAATGCCACTTTATCTCACCGCTTCTACCGATCTGCGTGCCAGTTATGGTTTTCAAATTCACATTTTCGTGGAACAGTTTCATTTAATTCGTAATAACATCTTCGTATCTCAAAATCATTGTCATGTGGTTATTCAAAATCCAAATCTAAATGAAAATGAATTCGAACCTAAAAACGTACTTTATTGTCATTGTCACCAATGTAAAAAATAGCCTATAAAACCAACAAATAAAAACATTGCAGCCTGCAGGTAGAAATTAATATATTTTATTTAAATCACATTGGCTACGCATGGCCTGCAACAAACTTTAAACATTGTATAAATTATTAACTTGAGTCTGGCCTGAAGCTCCTTGCAACATTGTATAAAATATTCTGGGCCCTGAGAGTTGCCTGCCAGTGAGCTCTGGACAGACACTGCTGTAGGCTATTTGCACAAGAGATAAGAAGAAATCAGGTAGGCCTATTTAATGACCCACTGAATCAGAGCAGGACATTTTTCCCTTTTACGCTGAGTGATTATCGAAAGGGAGAGAACTGGAAATATTTTTTAAATACATTGAAGAACTATTGTAATTCTCACTGGATGTAAAAACAGGCTGTTAGCTTGTTGTTTGAGGTGAAGAAAACATTACTTTGAGAAGCTCCACAGGTCATTAGTGGTGGTGCATTGAGCCAATCAGAAATACTATCAAATCCCCAAATGGACATTTTTATGTATACCTTTGCATGCAGGCCAGGTAGCCAATAGGCCTTCTTCTATGCGCAATCAGGTGCGCGTCCTTACTCAACATTGACAGGAGCGCTCAAAACAAAAGACGATACCTAAATTGACAAAATTCGTAAATGGAATGAAATAAAGCCAAAACTTGTTTCTCACATAGGTTGTACAGTAAACGGTAAAAAGACTGGAATAATAATATTGAACGCATATAACAGACATTACCGTAATCAAAACAAACATTGTAGATTAGAAATGATAGGAATTAACTTTAAAATGTACTACTGGTGATATATGTAATGGGGAATTGATTTACAATAACAATCAAAACGCAAACAATTTATGCAACAATGAAATGTGCATGAACTGGCAGGAGAGAGCACATTCGGCCCCCGCAACCGCTTAGCCTCGGCCCCCGCAACCGCTTAGCCTCGGCCCCCGCAACCGCTTAGCCTCGGCCCCCGCAACCGCTTAGCCTCGGCCCCCGCAACCGCTTAGCCTCGGCCCCCGCAACCGCTTAGCCTCGGCCCCCGCAACCGCTTAGCCTCGGCCCCCGCAACCGCTTAGCCTCGGCCCCCGCAACCGCTTAGCCTCGGCCCCCGCAACCGCTTAGTTCACGGAGATGGGAGCGAATAAGACAGAAAAATACATCTACATATTTTTTTACTGCATGACTAAAAGGAAATCCCGGCCCACCAACAGGCTATGGACCAGAAGAATTGGGATCAGCTGACACACAACAACACACACACTATCGTCTTTGTATCTCAAAATCACTGCAATGTGGTTACCCTTAAAAATCTAAATGGAAATGATTCTAATATAAAGACAATTTATCCAGAGAGCGCCCTTACATCATGGGAAAAGGCTGCACTTGAATGTCCGCTACACTATGAAACCACACACTGTTGAATAATTCTCCTGGTGAATGACTAGCTACACTATGAAACTACACACTATTGAATAATTCCCATGGTGAATGACTAGCTACACTATTGAATAATTCCCATGGTGAATGACTAGCTACACTATGAAACTACACACTATTGAATAATTCCCATGGTGAATGACTAGCTACACTATTGAATAATTCCCATGGTGAATGACTAGCTACACTATGAAACTACACACTATTGAATAATTCCCATGGTGAATGACTAGCTACACTATTGAATAATTCTCCTGGTGAATGACTAGCTACACTATTGAATAATTCTCCTGGTGAATGACTAGCTACACTATTGAATAATTCCCATGGTGAATGACTAGCTACACTATTGAATAATTCCCATGGTGAATGACTAGCTACACTATTGAATAATTCCCATGGTGAATGACTAGCTACACTATTGAATAATTCCCATGGTGAATGACTAGCTACACTATTGAATAATTCCCATGGTGAATGACTAGCTACACTATTGAATCATCCCCCTGGTGAATGACTAGCTACACTATGAAACCACACAGTATTGAATCATCCCCATGGTGAATGACTAGCTACGCTATAAAACCACACAGTATTGAATCATTCCCATGGTGAATGACTAGCTACACTATTGAATCATCCCCATGGTGAATGACTAGCTACGCTATAAAACCACACAGTATTGAATCATTCCCATGGTGAATGACTAGCTACACTATGAAACCACACAGTATTGAATCATCCCCATGGTGAATGACTAGCTACGCTATGAAACCACACAGTATTGAATCATTCCCAAGGTGAATGTCCGCTACGCTATGAAACCACACACAATCGCAGAGACATTTATATTACCGACCGCTATTGATTTGGTGAAAACAACATGTGGGGAGACAGAGGCGCGGAAACTCCCATCAATACCTTTGTCAGATAACACTGTTAAACAAATCATTTATTGTATTGCTAGCAATCAAGATGAAACTGACTGAACGAGTCAAAAACTCTCCCCAGTTATGCACTCCAAATGGACGTTAGCCGCGAGGCCCCGAGATACCCATGCATTGACTTTTGTTCTCTATACATGTCAGGGGATACTATTCACGAGGACATATGGTTCTGTCTCAAGGTTCCCAAGCAGGAAACGGCACAGTTCAGTGTGCTGCATGGCTATATTGACAAAAAACAGATTCCATATGGGATTGAGTGACGGGGCTTTGCACAGATGTGGTTCTATCTATGGCGGAGCGGCAGGCAGGCCTCTGCACTCTAGTTATAAATGAGTCGCCCTCTGCCATACGGACACATTAAAAATATATATATTTCACCTTTATTTAACCAGGTAGGCCAGTTGAGAACAAGTTCTCATTTACAACTACGACCTGGCTAAGATAAAGCAAAGCAGTGGGACAGAAACAACACAGTTACATATGGAATAAACAAACGTACAGTCAATAACACAATAGAAAGTCTATATACAGTGTGTGCAAATGAAGTAATGAGGTAAGGCCATAAATAGGCCAATAGTGGCGAAGTGATTACAATTTACACGAGTGATGTATGTGCAGATGAGGATGTGCAAGTGGAAACACTGGTGTGCAAAAGAGCAGAAATAGAAAAACAAATATGGGGATGAGGTAGGTAGTTGGGCCATTTACAGATGGGCTGTGAACAGCTACAGCGATCGGTAAGCTGCTCTGACAGCTGACGCTTAAACTTAGTGAGGGAGATATAAGTCTCCAACTTCAGTGATTTTTGCAATTCGTTCGTTTTGAGTTTGATACACCACGAAGAACTGGCAGCAAAAGAGCTAAGCACAGAATTCTGAGATATACCGCAGCAGGTAACTTCCACTGTAAACTGCATCAAACCACATCCACAGCGCACACCCCTGTTCACAAAACTGTGTGGAGATATGTGATCCGAGCATGAGAATGTTGTATTTCACACCGAGGCTTGATGGTTATCGAGAGGGAGTGTTGGAAAGGTTATTCACATTGAGAGATGAACTGTTGTCATTCACAATGAAGATTTTTTTTAAATAAATATAAAATGCACAGACTTGATTGACTTTCTGTGTAATGAAAATAAAATGTGTCTCCTTGCCCAAGTAACAGATATATTTGGGAAATGGAACAAACTGAAAGCAAAAGTATAGGCTGTTTTCAAAGACTGTTTTCAAAGGGATTCGTTGCTACTTCATTTTACAAACAACAATGTCTAGAGGGGGGTGTCGGTAGATAGTCAATACTCTGTTTAAAATACTTTAAAGTATTACTTAAGTAGACTGTTGTTGTCTCTCTACTATTTATATTTTTGACAACTTTTCCTTTACTAAATTCCTAAAGAAAATAATGTACTTTTTACTCCATACATGTTCCCCGACACCCAAAAGTACTCGTTACATTTTGAATGCTTAGCAGGACAGGAACATGGTCCAATTCACACACTTATCAAGAGAACATCCCTGGTCATCCCAACTGCCTCTGATCTGGAGGACTCACTAAACAGAGAACATCCCTGGTCATCCTTACTGCCTCTGATCTGGTGGACTCACTCAACACAAATTCTTTGTTTGTAAATTATGTCTGAGTGTTGGAGTGTGCCCCTGGTTATCCGTAAATTAAAAAAAACAAGAAAATTATAGCATCATTGGTTTTGTAGCATAAACAGGGAATTTTATATTTTTCACTGATATTATGACTGTCAGCTTGTTTCATATCTGCAAAGTAGTTAAAACGGTTTAGATGTCCCAAGGATCCCGGACAGCAATAACCCTCAGTGAACGGTGTCAAGTACTCTCACACTGCTGGCTCGATAGGGGTGGTAAACGTACATTTGGACCAGTCCCTGACAAGTGACAACCCATATATTAAAACTTAGCAACGAAGCTCTACGTTGTAACCCGCTATGTTTTCTTAGTGTCTCTGAAAACATTTTAATGACAGAGGCAGAGCTTGAGGAATACCCTTCGCAAAGAGCAATTAAAAAACTGGTTGGTTACAGCCTTTAATGCTGACAGCCGTGGTATATCGTATACCACAGGTATGTCAAAACATTTATTTTTACTACTCTAATTACATTGGTAACCAGTTTATAATAGCAATAAGGCACCTCAGGGGTTTGTGGTATATGGACAATATACCAAGGCTAAGGGCTGTGTCCAGGCACTCAGTGTTGCGTCGTGCTTAATAAACAGCCCTTAGCCGTGGTATATTGGACATATACCACACATCCGCGGGCCTTCTTGCTTAATTATAACACGCCAGATTTAGAGGGCTTCACTAAGGGGCTGTAACGTTAACGTTGCCACGACGTTGAATGTTCTTAGCACGGCACTTGCTTTACATTTACACCCAACCATGGCACTTCACCTCGGGACACTTCACCTCGGGACACTTCACCTCGGGACACTTCACCTCGGGACACTTCACCTCGGGACACCTAACCACGACACTTCACTTCGGGACACCCTACCACGACCCTCCCCCTCGGGACACCCTACCACGACACTTCACCTCGGGACACCCTACCACGGCCCTTCACCTCGGGACACCCAACCACGGCCCTTCACCTCGGGACACCCAACCACGGCCCTTCACCTCGGGACACCCAACCACGGCCCTTCACCTCGGGACACCCAACCACGGCCCTTCACCTCGGGACACCCAACCACGGCCCTTCACCTCGGGACACCCAACCACGGCCCTTCACCTCGGGACACCCAACCACGGCCCTTCACCTCGGGACACCCAACCACGGCCCTTCACCTCGGGACACCCAACCACGGCCCTTCACCTCGGGACACCCAACCACGGCCCTTCACCTCGGGACACCCAACCACGGCCCTTCACCTCGGGACACCCAACCACGGCCCTTCACCTCGGGACACCCAACCACGGCCCTTCACCTCGGGACACCCAACCACGGCCCTTCACCTCGGGACACCCAACCACGGCCCTTCACCTCGGGACACCCAACCACGGCCCTTCACCTCGGGACACCCAACCACGGCACTTCACCTCGGGACACCCAACCACGGCACTTCACCTCGGGACACCCAACCACGGCACTTCACCTCGGGACACCCAACCACGGCACTTCACCTCGGGACACCCAACCACGGCACTTCACCTCGGGACACCCAACCACGGCACTTCACCTCAGGACACCCAACCACGGCACTTCACCTCAGGACACCCAACCACGGCACTTCACCTCAGGACACCCAACCACGGCACTTCACCTCAGGACACCCAACCACGGCACTTCACCTCAGGACACCCAACCACGGCACTTCACCTCAGGACACCCAACCACGGCCCTTCACCTCAGGACACCCAACCACGGCCCTTCACCTCAGGACACCCAACCACGGCCCTTCACCTCAGGACACCCAACCACGGCCCTTCACCTCAGGACACCCAACCACGGCCCTTCACCTCAGGACACCCAACCACGGCCCTTCACCTCAGGACACCCAACCACGGCCCTTCACCTCAGGACACCCAACCACGGCCCTTCACCTCAGGACACCCAACCACGGCCCTTCACCTCAGGACACCCAACCACGGCCCTTCACCTCAGGACACCCAACCACGGCCCTTCACCTCAGGACACCCAACCACGGCCCTTCACCTCAGGACACCCAACCACGGCCCTTCACCTCAGGACACCCAACCACGGCCCTTCACCTCAGGACACCCAACCACGGCCCTTCACCTCAGGACACCCAACCACGGCCCTTCACCTCAGGACACCCAACCACGGCCCTTCACCTCAGGACACCCAACCACGGCCCTTCACCTCAGGACACCCAACCACGGCCCTTCACCTCAGGACACCCAACCACGGCCCTTCACCTCAGGACACCCAACCACGGCCCTTCACCTCAGGACACCCAACCACGGCCCTTCACCTCAGGACACCCAACCACGGCCCTTCACCTCAGGACACCCAACCACGGCCCTTCACCTCAGGACACCCAACCACGGCCCTTCACCTCAGGACACCCAACCACGGCCCTTCACCTCAGGACACCCAACCACGGCCCTTCACCTCAGGACACCCAACCACGGCCCTTCACCTCAGGACACCCAACCACGGCCCTTCACCTCAGGACACCCAACCACGGCCCTTCACCTCAGGACACCCAACCACGGCCCTTCACCTCAGGACACCCAACCACGGCCCTTCACCTCAGGACACCCAACCACGGCCCTTCACCTCAGGACACCCAACCACGGCCCTTCACCTCAGGACACCCAACCACGGCCCTTCACCTCAGGACACCCAACCACGGCCCTTCACCTCAGGACACCCAACCACGGCCCTTCACCTCAGGACACCCAACCACGGCCCTTCACCTCAGGACACCCAACCACGGCCCTTCACCTCAGGACACCCAACCACGGCCCTTCACCTCAGGACACCCAACCACGGCCCTTCACCTCAGGACACCCAACCACGGCCCTTCACCTCAGGACACCCAACCACGGCCCTTCACCTCAGGACACCCAACCACGGCCCTTCACCTCAGGACACCCAACCACGGCCCTTCACCTCAGGACACCCAACCACGGCCCTTCACCTCAGGACACCCAACCACGGCCCTTCACCTCAGGACACCCAACCACGGCCCTTCACCTCAGGACACCCAACCACGGCCCTTCACCTCAGGACACCCAACCACGGCCCTTCACCTCAGGACACCCAACCACGGCCCTTCACCTCAGGACACCCAACCACGGCCCTTCACCTCAGGACACCCAACCACGGCCCTTCACCTCAGGACACCCAACCACGGCCCTTCACCTCAGGACACCCAACCACGGCACTTCACCTCAGGACACCCAACCACGGCACTTCACCTCAGGACACCCAACCACGGCACTTCACCTCAGGACACCCAACCACGGCACTTCACCTCAGGACACCCAACCACGGCACTTCACCTCAGGACACCCAACCACGGCACTTCACCTCAGGACACCCAACCACGGCACTTCACCTCAGGACACCCAACCACGGCACTTCACCTCAGGACACCCAACCACGGCACTTCACCTCAGGACACCCAACCACGGCACTTCACCTCAGGACACCCAACCACGGCACTTCACCTCAGGACACCCAACCACGGCACTTCACCTCAGGACACCCAACCACGGCACTTCACCTCAGGACACCCAACCACGGCACTTCACCTCAGGACACCCAACCACGGCACTTCACCTCAGGACACCCAACCACGGCACTTCACCTCAGGACACCCAACCACGACACTTCACCTCAGGACACCCAACCACGACACTTCACCTCAGGACACCCAACCACGACACTTCACCTCAGGACACCCAACCACGACACTTCACCTCAGGACACCCAACCACGACACTTCACCTCAGGACACCCAACCACGACACTTCACCTCAGGACACCCAACCACGACACTTCACCTCAGGACACCCAACCACGACACTTCACCTCAGGACACCCAACCACGACACTTCACCTCAGGACACCCAACCACGACACTTCACCTCAGGACACCCAACCACGACACTTCACCTCAGGACAGCCAACCACGACACTTCACCTCAGGACAGCCAACCACGACACTTCACCTCAGGACACCCAACCACGACACTTCACCTCAGGACACCCAACCACGACACTTCACCTCAGGACACCCAACCACGACACTTCACCTCAGGACACCCAACCACGACACTTCACCTCAGGACACCCAACCACGACACTTCACCTCAGGACACCCAACCACGACACTTCACCTCAGGACACCCAACCACGACACTTCACCTCAGGACACCCAACCACGACACTTCACCTCAGGACACCCAACCACGGCACTTCACCTCAGGACACCCAACCACGACACTTCACCTCAGGACACCCAACCACGACACTTCACCTCAGGACACCCAACCATGACACTTCACCTCAGGACACCCAACCACGACACTTCACCTCAGGACACCCAACCACGACACTTCACCTCAGGACACCCAACCACGGCACTTCACCTCAGGACACCCAACCATGGCACTTCACCTCAGGACACCCAACCATGGCACTTCACCTCAGGACACCCAACACCCTACCATGACACTTTACCTAACAGTATTTGACCAGTGAACATTTTTAGCTCTTTATTGAGCTGGCAAGCTTGTATCTACTCACCGTAGAAGCAGTAACAGTTAGTTCACAGAATTTCACTCTCCTCACCAACTAGCGTAGATGTGTTGGGTGATAAGTGTCCAGTTTGTTGCGCGCCAGACGAAGATAGTCTGACAGCCATGTAAAGACTGTCCCCCACTTATACGGCGGCGATACAAATTAATCCGTGAAAGTCTTGTACCGGCCGATAATATCGGTCCAGCTCTAGTTACACTGCTTCAACACACACATAACTCAAGCTACACTCCTTTTAAACACAATCTAGAAAGGATTCACACTCATACCTGCAGGGAATGCAATCAACATTTTGATCCACCAGCTAGTGGAGTCAGTCAACTTCCAAATAAACATTTTAAAAAATAACATATTCTAAGTGGTTTAATGTCTGGAGTCCTGGAGCTAAATTTACAGTTTACAACACCGTCCTCTGTCCCAAATGAATAGGAAACATCACCACCTAATTCCTTCTAATTATACCGTGCCAATCGTTCAGATTCATTTGTGGTTGAGGCCTGAATATTTATTCTAATGACGTTAGGCCACATTTGAGTTATGAAAACATCTGACCAAATTACATATTAAAGGGGGGGTCCCTTTATCTTCATACACAGCATGTTGTGAATCACACCCACGCAGTGTCACAAACACACCCACACAGCCTAGCCCCAGAGGAAAGAAGAGGTCAAATTCCATCTTCATTATACTGACTCGCGTGGTGTGGGGGGGGGGGGTTCCATGTTCGATTTAACTGACAATATGAAATGGAACTAAAACCTGATTCCCTTTCTCAGAAAAACATATATACATTTGGGGATATATATAAATTAAAAGTTGGTCTACTTCACTGTCAGTTTTGTCCAAGTTTGGTTGAATATAAAACAAAATCAGAATACAGAAAGCCCATTAGAGCCACTATTAATTAATTTGTTGTCATTCTATGCTCATGCAGTAGCCTCATAAGAACATGTATTATTTAGAAACGTAAAATACCGAACAAAATAAGAAATATATTGTGATATGATATTTTGGCCATGTCACCCAGCCTACCACTCGTCTATTACCTTGCACTAGTAACAGATGGTCTGAAGGTAGCTAGGTCATGTAGGTAGGAAACAGAACCCAGGTGGAAGTTAAAGCCTTTTGGTTTGGTTTAGTTCACCATATGTAATAGGTAGGCCTACATTACAGTTTAGACAGAAACACAGTCTCTGACAGTTATAATGAAAAGATCGCCACGAACAACATGGCTGATGTTTCACATTCTCCCAAACAATTGTGCACTTTATTGTTTTGTTTTTTTTGCATTTTGTGTAACCGTATTATTTTTTTTACTTATTGTGTACATAATGTTACTGCTAATGTCTCTTATGTCTTCTGGACACCAGAGAAGTGATTACTTACCGCGGACTGGAAGAAACTTCTTCCTTTATTGAGTCCGACGAGAAGGATATCCTGCTTTCACTGGAACAGGCCCAGATCCACGCCTTTTGCATGAAGAAAAGACGCCGGAAAAGAGGACGCAGATCGGGGATCCTTCTGAGAATCTGGAGGCGAGCGAGTAATCTCCCAGTGCCATCCATTTTCCTTGCTAACGTGCAATCGTTGGAAAATAAAACTGATGACCAACTATTAAGATTATCCTACCAACGGGACATTAAAAACTGTAACATCTTATGTTTCACCGACATGTGGCTGAATGAAGACACGGACAATATAGAGCTGGCGGGATTTTCCATGCACTGGCAGAACAGAGACGCTACGTCTCCTAAGACCAGGGGTGGGGGGTGTGTGTCTATTTACCAGCATGTCACCAGTGCAACCAGGGGGGGAAAAATCCTAGACTACATTTACTCCACACACAGAGATGCATACATAGCTCACCCCCGCCCTCCATCTGACCATAATTCTATCCTTCTGATTCCTGCTGACAAGCAAATATTAAAGCAGGAAGTACCAGTGACTCGCTCAATATGGAAGTGGTCAGATGACGCGGATGCTACACTACAGGACTGGTTTGCTAGGACAGACTGGAATATGTTCCGGGATTCATCCAAATCAAATCAAATTTTGATGGCATTGAGGAGTATACCACCTCAGTCATCGGCTTCATCAATAAGTGCATTGATGACATCGTCCCCACAGTGACTGTACGTACTTATCCCAAACAGAAGCCATGGATTACAGGAAACATCCGCATTGAGCAAAAGGCTAGAGCTGCCACTTTCAAGGAAGCGAAGACTAATCTGGACGCTTATAAGATTTTCCGCTTATAAGAACACGCAGAACAACTGTCAAGTGTCTTTAGTGACATTTTCAACCTCTCCCTGCCCAAGTCTGTAACACCTACATGTTTCAAGCAAACCACCATAGTCCCTGTGCCCAAGGAAATGAAGGTAACCTGCCTAAATAAGTACCAACCCGTGGCACTCACGTCGGTAGCCATGAAGTGCTTTGAAAGGCTGGTCATGGATCACATCAACAGCATCCTCCCGGACACCCTAGACCCACTCTAATTTGCATACCGCCCCAACAGATCCACAGATGACGCAATCTCAATCGCACTCCACACCGCCCATTCTCACCTGGACAAAAGGAACACCTACGTGAGAATGCTGTTCATCGACTACAGCTGAGCGTTCAACACCATAGTGCCCTCAAAGCTCATCACTAAGCTAAGGACCCTGGAACTAAACACCTCCCTCTGAAACTGAATCCTGGACTTCCTGACGGGCCGCCCCCAGGGGGGTAAGGGTAGGTAACAACACGTCTGCCACGCTGATCCTCAACACGGGGGCCCCTCAGGGGTGTGTACTTAGTCCCCTCCTGTATTCCCTGTTCACCTACGACTGCGTGGCCATACACAACTCCAACACCATCATTAAGTTTGCTGATGACACAACAGTGGTAGGTCTGATCACCGGCAACGATGAGACGGCCTATAGGGAGGAGGTCAGAGAACTGGCAGTGTGGTGCCAGGACAACGACCTCTCCCTCAATGTGAGCCAGACAAAGGACCTGATCGTGAAAAGGGAATAACAGGGCCCCATTAACATCGACAGGGCTGTAGTGGAGTGGGTCGAGAGTTTCAAGTTCCTTGGTGTCCACATTACCAACAAACTATCATGGTCCAAACACACCAAGACAGTCGTGAAGAGGGCACGACAAAACCTTTTCCCCCTCAGGAGACTGAAAAGATTTGGACCAAAAGGCTCCTCAACAGCTTCTACACCCAAGTCATTAGACTGCTGAACAATTCATAAAAATCGCCACCGGACAATTTACATTGACACCCCCTGTCTGGATAAATATATTTTGCAGAACAAACAAGCTTCTCTGACTTGGAGATAATAATAATAATAAATCACATCAGTTTTACTCATGACCTTTCCATCTTGAACGTTAACACAACGTTGTGCCCTGCTGAATGTGGCCCAGCTAGGTGATGTGGATTCCACCCACTCAACAGACGAGGGGTGTGTTCAGTCAATAAGCAATGTTCAAGACAACCAGGTGGTCTGTTCTATGTTTTACTTAGCGTTTAACCCCCGCCAACCTCTGATCGACAGGAAGCCACAAAAGTATTTGGAAAATATAGCCTGAATCTGTCAAATCGCATAACACGTATCTCTACCTCACACACACATCCATCATGGCTCAGAGGTGTACATACACAATCCTAATTGTTCCAGTGTCGCTATTAATAAATGGCTGACCCTGTCCGAGGGTGCCTCTGGGGGAGATGGAATACGCTAAAATGTTTTTAAAACTGTGCCCATTTCACATGAATATAATACACACTTGTGCATGTGTGAAATAAGCCAAATATAAGTACCCACCCTCGCCTCCATGCATAGAGTTATGCCATAACAAGTACGCCCCCTCTGCAGGCAATGTTAGTTAGCCAGCCAGCTAGCTCCTGCCATCCAGACAACCACTTACAAGCAAAACAAACAAATACTTCCGGTGTATTTGGGTCTGAAAATATGTTATTCAATGCAAGCAGAAAACAAAAAGCGATTAGTTTCTCGGCGGTGTATGCCATCATAACTTGGTAACATAACCTATTTGATAACACCCGGACATCAGTAACGTTCGCCAGCCGGAAATAGCATTGTTGCCTATAACTGGGTTAATGATTATTTAATACCGTGGATCGATTATAACCGCGAACTACTGTCCTGTCCACCTGGGCCAGAACAATAAAAACGGAACGTAGCTTTGTGTGTCAGCTGGATAACAGTCAGTCGCCGAGGCACAACTCACACCATCCAGCTAGCTAAACAAATCGAGACCAATTAGACATGAACATGGACGTAAGTAAATGTGTGTTTGTCTGGTTGACATATAACTAGATAATTACATTATCCATGTACTGGAGTGTTCGCTAGTTAGCTTAAGTGGCATGTATTGATGCCAACCACGAAACTGGTTCCAGTAGCTAACTACCAAAGCCTAACAACAAACAATACCAGACCTCCAAGCCAGCGACCAGAACAACTCGCCCCCGACACCCCCTCTACCAGTAACACATTACACACCCATTACTAGCACGTCTTCCGTGTACTCGGGCTCTACAGGTCTCCGTGACGCGGGTGTAAGCTAGCTAGCTAACAAAGGCCCTAGCTGTCTGGCTAGAGCGGAAGACGGGAACAACCGGAGGCGGCAGGGGTGGGAGGAAGCAACACAGCTGTTAAAATAACCCACAAAACTATCGTTACGGCCCGGTAAAGGTAATACATCGGGCGATGTGTGGTTTGAGGCGGCTAGAAGCACACTGTGCCCCCAGGTGAGGGCTACTTACAGGCGGAGAGGGCGGATG
Source organism: Salvelinus fontinalis (assembly GCF_029448725.1). Classification (NCBI taxonomy): domain Eukaryota; kingdom Metazoa; phylum Chordata; class Actinopteri; order Salmoniformes; family Salmonidae; genus Salvelinus; species Salvelinus fontinalis. The sequence goes on from NC_074696.1 coordinate 11,671,961, forward strand.
GTCGAAGATTTCAGCCCCGGTTCTCTATCCAGATTTCCAGGCTTTCACTCCGACAACATGGCGGCTCGGAGGGGAGCAGAGACAGGCATGCGCGCTGCATCATGGGAACGGATGAGAGCAGAGAGAGTGCGGTTCATTGCGCCAACTGGGAGGGGAGGGTCTCTCACCAGTCCCTTTGTTATACATATGTGTGGCTCTGTTGACATGCGCTGTTCTCTCACATTGGGCAAAAATATACTAATAATCTCAAATACATTCACAATAAAGATTATAGTGGTGTCTCTAACACTAGTTAGGGGAGTGTGTGGACAGTTCATTATTCCCAGTCCCAGATACCCGTTATTAGGTATGGACAGAATGCTATCTATGAAGGTCTGTGCAGAATGTTCAGAGAATTATGGTAATGGATCCAGCCACAGCCATGGCAACATGCTGACCACTGAGCACACAGAGGGTGTTCATGAGGCTGGATCTGGATGATAAAACACACACGAGGGGGTACTTTAGGTGTACTCCGGGCAGAGGAAAATTCATTTGGTGGTACAGTAACCCCCAAAAAGTTTTAGGAACCACTGCTCTACTAGACCAGTGCATTGTGAACCAACTAACAGCCCGTGTGAAAAGGGCGGTAGCGGCAGGTAACCTAACAGTTAAGAGGGGTTGGGTCATAGTAAAGAGCATTGGGCCACCAACTGAAAAGGTCGCTAGTGCGAATCCCCGAACCGACTAGGTGAAAAAAAAATCTGTCGATATGCCATTGAGCAAGGCACTTAACCCAAATTGGTCCTGTAAATTGCTCTGGATAAGAACATCTGCTAAATTACTTCAAAAGTAGAGCCTAGCCTGTTACAAAAAAATGTAATCTAGTGTATCACTAGAAATGACCATATGCAGCACGGTCTGCACTGCAAGGCTAAATTCATACTTACATCAATTTGTCTAAAGGTGTGTGTGTGTGTGCAGAAAACATAGGACTGATTTAATTTAGAAACAGTTTATTTATTTCACCAACCCCCTTCCCAATGTCTCCTAACACACCAGTCTGTCTTACCCAGGAAACCACTTCAGAAATACAGTCTTCCACCTCTGTCCTCCGCCAGACATTTCTGACCACAATGACCTATTGTATGGTGGTGAAATAAATCAGTGTCCTTTTATTCCTTACATTAATATCATCAGGTAAGACCAGTGATTTCGTTACAGAAGAAAGGAAGGAGTGAAAAGTGTGGAGGGAGAATAACAGAAGAAAGGGTAGTAAGGTGGAGGGAGGAAGCATTTCTAAAGTCATCAAGGATGATTCTTGGTCGTGAAAAAGGTGAGAGACGAAACGTAATGGGGCGTGGCTACGCAACCCCCTCCCCACCCCCAAAAACAAAACAACCAATCAGCCGGATATTTACATGCACAGAATCCCCACATCTTTCCCCAGAGACACTAAAGCCCAATCCTTAAAATTGGTCCATAACAGATCACTTAACCCAGTGTACACACAATCGCGACAAAACCGCTTCTGCTTTTTTGCGGTGATTGTGAGTACACAGGGTCACCCTGTCACAACAGAATTAGGGACAAGATTAGGGATTGGGGGTACGATTGTTCTATTATGACCTCACATTCTAAAATGACCACATGAAGAGCTGTGCCCCATGTGACTTGAGGCCCCTCCCACAATAGTTCAGAGGTCATTCAGCTAGTCCTTTAGAACTACACACACAGGGTCCTAGGAGTGCAAAGAGCCGGCAGGTGCAGAGTGTCCTCTCAATATCCTCCGTGTCCATTAACAAGTGACCACGCCCAGTGTCCCCCCCCCCCCCTCCCCATAGAATGGCTGGTTCCACCCTGTCCTCTGTACATTCACCTCAGGGGTATCTGTCAGTTTACCCTCGATTACCACACACATACACGGTCTCACAAACACACACAGGTGAGTCCATCTTTCAGTTGTACTGTGACACGGAGAGTGAGTGCTCTGTTCCCAAGGCGACCCAGCTTCACCGCTGAGGTGTGGTCTGATGGGGGCGCCCCCTTCCCCTACCCGGCCCTGAGAGAGAGAGACAGAGACATCATACAGTTCAATTAGAAAGTAGGTCACACAATAAATAATATATATTTTGTTAAAACTATCCTCCAAACTCGGCTAAACGAGTTCTTCGCATACTCCCTTAAAAGACCTTCGCTTGAAAAACGTTTGTCCATCTTGAGACGCCGTAGCCAGTACACACTTCCTCAAAATAGTATGAATTAATCTAACTCAATAAATCTGTCAGAAATTTTTACGTTTTTGTTGATATCTTAGTTGCGCAATTTTACATCTAACTAAGATGTTTGGTGCAGTATTTCTCAAGGTAAACAATGTAATTTGTTGAATGACAACACACACTTTATTTAAGAATCCCTACTGTTGACCAATCACGACAAAGGGGCGTAGACTTCGGCTTGTGTGCACGAACAGCTGAAAAAACCTTTGCTGAAGACCAATTAGAACAAAAACGTCACAAAATGTCAGAATATGTGCACTAAGTGTTCTGAACCGCTGCGGAATGGAAGGACTCGGGTAAGGGGTCACCGTGAGGTTAAGGTTGAAACGTTAGAGGTTACCTACGTGTAGAGGGGCTGCAGTTGGAGGTGTGAGGTCTTCTGAGGAGGCTGGTAACCATAGGATTCAAAGCCACCAATGAAATCAACTGAGAGAGAGAATGAGATCAGAGGCAGACGGAACACCTAGACAGAACACTCAGACAGAACACCCAGACAAACAGAACACTGAGATAGAACAAAGAAATAAATGGATCACTCAGACAGACGCAACACTCACAGCTATCCTCGTCATCCTGGAAGACTTTGCTCACATAGCAGGCATACACAAAGCCAAAGAGCTAAGGGAGAGACAAATAGGTTAAGGTTAGTATCATGTTGTGTTTGTACGTGTGTGTGTATGTATGTATGTATGTATGTATGTATGTATGTATGTATGTGTGTGTGTCAGGGTTTCCATTAGTCGATAATAGCCAGCTTCAGGCCAATAAAAAAAAAGATCTGAAAAGCTGATAAATAACATTGGCACCGGACAGCCACATGAAACCCGCTCGCATGTGCAGTGTGCTTTTGACATCCGGACGTCGCCTACTGCGACGTCCGGACGTCGCCTACTGCGACGTCCGGACGTCGCCTACTGCGACGTCCGGACGTCGCCTACTGCGACGTCCGGACGTCGCCTACTGCGACGTCCAGACGTCGCCTACTGCGACATCCAGACGTCGCCTACTGCGACATCCAGACGTCGCCTACTGCGACATCCAGACGTCGCCTACTGCGACATCCAGACGTCGCCTACTGCGACATCCAGACGTCGCCTACTGCGACATCCAGACGTCGCCTACTGCGACATCCAGACGTCGCCTACTGCGACATCCAGACGTAGCCTACTGCGACATCCAGACGTAGCCTACTGCCCCGGGACGTAGCCTACTGCCCCGGGACGTAGCCTACTGCCCCGGGACGTAGCCTACTGCCCCGGGACGTAGCCTACTGCCCCGGGACGTAGCCTACTGCCCCGGGACGTAGCCTACTGCCCCGGGACGTAGCCTACTGCCCCGGGACGTAGCCTACTGCCCCGGGACGTAGCCTACTGCCCCGGGACGTAGCCTACTGCCCCGGGACGTAGCCTACTGCCCCGGGACGTAGCCTACTGCCCCGGGACATTGCTACGCAGCTATGATGTGAAGAAATAAGTGTATTACCATTCTGATCTGTTGCATCAGCCTCAGTGCTTTTTGAAACTAATTTTGCTGTACTGGATGTATGAATTTGGGATCTATCGTCCCACAACTGTCCCAGACTCTGTTTGGAAATAGGCTACTTCTTTCTCGCGCAGTTCGTTACTCGCCTTGTTGGCTGAGGAAGAGTAAACGTGGACAGTTATTCTAACAGCTTCAAAGTGTGCATCGGAATTTGTTAAGAAGGATGCACGCCATTGTTTTGTTAAGATAAATTACCATAATCGGAATGTAATTTCTGTCATTCTGGGTGGACACCATATGGGTACGGTAAATTTCTCAAAATGTCCTGTAATTTAAAACGTCGCTGGTCAATTGACCTGTGCCACATTTTCTTAAGGGAAACCCTGGTGTGTGTGTTACTTACAGCCAGTAGGACCTGTAGCGCGGCACTCAGCACCTCAATGTACTGGTAGTCAAGGAGACAGCCAGAGACGGTGATGACATGGTGGTCGTCAGGGGCGATGCGGGAGTCCAACACCGGTGTTACTAGGCAACCAGGGCCATGCTCCATCCACCAGGACCGATGCAGCGACGTGTTAAACGTCATCAGGAAGTCCCTGTTCTACACACACAAAACACACAAATTAGAAAAAACACGTTATGAACACACAAAGGTTAAACACATCAATACACAGCCGCTGAGCTGCCCAGTGACACGAGCCTACCAGACGAGCTAAATAACTTCCATGCTCGATTCGAAGGCAAGCAACACTGAAGCATGCACGAGTGCATCAGTTGTTCCAGATGACTGTGTGATCCCGCACTCTGTAGCCGATGTGAGTAAGACCTTTAAAAACAGGTCAACATTACCAGGACGTGTACTCTGAGTATGCGCTAACCAACTGGCAAGAGACTTCACTGACATTTTCAACCTGTCCCTGACCGAGTCTGTAATACCAACATGTTTCAAGCAGACCACCATAGTCCCTGTGCCCAAGAACACCAAGGTAACCTGCCTAAATGACTACCGACCCGTAGCACTCACGTTTGTAGCCATGAAGTGCTCGTCACTAAACTAAGGACCTCTGCAACTGGATCCTGGACTTCCTGACGGTTCGCCCCCAAGTGGTAAGGGTAGGTAACATCTGCCACGCTGATCCTCAACACGGGGGCCCCTCAGGGGTGTGTGCTCAGTCCCCCGCTGTACTCCCTGTTCACTCATGACTGCTTGGCCAGGCACGACTCCAAAACCATCAATAAGTTTGCCGACGACACAACAGTGGCCTGATCACCGCCAACGATGAGACAGCCTATAGGGAGGAGGTCAGAGAACTGGCAGTGTGGTGCCAGGATAACAACCTCTCACTCAACGTGATCAAGACAAAGGAGATGATTGTGGACTACAGGAAAAGGAGGACCGAGCACGCCCCCATTCTCATCGACGGGCTGTGGTGGAGCAGGTTGAGAGCTTAAAAGTTCCTTGGTGTCCACATCACCAACAAACTATCATGGTCCAAACCCAAGACATTTGTGAAGAGTACACGGCAACACCTATTCCCACTCAGGAGACTGAAAAGATTTGGCATGGGTCCCCAGATACCCAAAAAGTTATACAGCTGCACCATCGAGAGCATCCTGACTGGTTGCATCACCGCCTGGTATGGCAACTGCTCGGCCTCCGACCGCAAATCACTACAGATGTTAGTGCAAGTCAGAAGAAGAAGAAGGCCAAGCTTCCTGTCATCCAGGACCTATATGCTAGGCGGTGTCAGAGGAAGGCCCTAAAAATCCCCAAAGACTCCAGCCACCCTAGTCATAGACTGTTCTCTCTGCTACCTTACAGCAAACGGTACCGGAGCGCCAAGTCTAGGTCCAAAAGGCTTCTTGAAGAGCTTCCACCCACAAGCCATAAGACTCCTGAACAGCTAATCGAATGGCTACCCAGTACCCCCTGTATAGCCTTGCTACTGTAATTTTTTTGTTGCTCCTTTTTATTATTTTTTAAATTATTGTTATTATTTATTTATTTCCAGTTTATTTTAGTAAATACTTTAACACTTTTTCTTCTTCTTAAAACTGCATTGTTGGTTAAGGGCTTCTAAGTAAACATTTCACTGTAAGGTCTACACCTGCAGTATTCGGCACATGTGACAATTACAATTTGAAACACGTTATAAACATAAATAATTGATAAACACGTTATAAACACACACACATCTCTTACCTGAGACAAGTGTCCCACCTCAAGGTAGAAACAGATGATGAAGGAGTTCCATCCCACCCACAGCACTAACCACACCGCATACTGATATACACAGAGACAAAGAGGGGTTAGGGTGTGTGTGTGTGTGTGTGTATTAGAGGTTGACTGATTAATCGGTATGGCCGATTAATTAGGGTCGATTTCAAGTTTTCATAACAATCGGTAATATGCCATTTTGGACGCCGATTATGGCCGATTACATTGCAATCCACGAGGAGAATGTGTGGCAGGCTGACTACCTGTTACGCGAGTGCAGCAAGGAGCCAAAGGTAAGTTGCTAGCTAGCAATAAACTTATCTTATAAAAAAAACTATCAATCGTCACATAATCACTAGTTAACTACACACTAGTTAACTGGTTGATGATATTAATAGGTTAACTAGCTTGTCCTGCGTTGCATATAATCAATGTGGTGCCTGTTCATTTATCATCGAATCACAGCCTACTTCAACTTGATGATTTAACAAAAGCACATTCGCGAAAAATAGCACAATGGTTGCAGTAAGGTACCTAACCATAAACATCAATGCCTTTCTTAAAAAAGTTTAAAGAAATTCATGTTAGCAGGCAATATTAATTACGGAAATTGTGTCGGGGTCAGGGTATATGCAGCAGTTTGGGTCGCCTGGCTCGTTGCGAACTGTGTGAAGACCATTTCTTCCTAACAAAGACCGTAATTAATTTGACAGAATTTTACATAATTATGACATAACATTGAAGGTTGTGCAATGTAAGAGCAATATTTAGACTTGGGGATACCACCCGTTAGATAAAATACGGAACAATTCAGTATTTCACAGAAAGAATAAACGTTTTGTTTTCGAAATGATAGTTTCCGGATTTGACCATATTAATGACAAAAGGCTCGTATTTCTGTGTGTTTATTATATTATAATTAAGTCTATGATTTGATATTTGATAGAGCTGTCTGACTGAGCGATGGTAGGCAGCAGCAGGCTTGTAAGCATTCATTCAAACAGCAGCTCTTAGCAATGCTTGCAGCACAGCACTGTTTATGACTTCAAGCCTATCAACTCCTGAGATTAGGCTGGCATACTATAGTGCCAATAAGAACATTCAATAGTCAAAGGTTAATGAAATACAAATGGTATAGAGAGAAATAGTCCTATAATTCCTATAATAACAACCTAAAACTTCTTCCCTGGGAATATTGAAGACTCGTGTTAAAAGGAACCACCAGCTTTCATATGTTCTCATGTTCTGAGCAAGGAACTTAAACGTTAGCTTTCTTACATGGCACATATTGCACTTTTACTTTCTTCTCCAACACTTTGTTTTTGCATTATTTAAACCAAATTGAACATATTTCATTATTTATTTGAGACTAAATTGATTATATTCATGTATTAAGTTAAAATAAAAAAGTGTTCATTGTTCCTTCCAGTATTGTTGTAATTATTTCATATCAATATATATATATATAAAATCGTCTGATGAATCAGTATCGGCTTTATTTGGTCCTCCAATAATCGGTCGACCTCTAGTGTGTGTAACGGGTGTGAAATGGCTAGCTAGTTAGCGGTGGTGCGCGCGAATAGCCTTTCAATCGGTGACGTCACTTGCTTTGAGACCTTGAAGTAGTGGTTCCCCTTGCTCTGCAAGGGCCGCGGCTTTTGTGGAGCGATGGGTAACGATGCTTCGTGGGTGACTGTTGTTGATGTGTGCAGAGGGTCCCTGGTTCGCACCCGGGTCGGGGCGAGGGGACGGACTAAAGTTATACTGTTACATGTGTGTGTATATATATATATATATATATGTGTGTGTGTGTGTGTCTCACCAATACGAGGTAGCGGGATCTGAACTGCACGGTTCCAAAGATCCCCAGTATGACGGCCATGATGTGGAGGAAGTTGGCCAGGATAGGAGCCCACTGGTAGCCCAGGAAGTCAAACACCTGTCTCTGGAGCGCTGCCATCTATATACACACACACACACACACACACACACGTATATCACAAGATACATCTAGGGGATCGTTATGGTATTACATTGTTGAAATTTCACACTCCCCCTGTGGGATATGCACAGGGACACACAAAGAAACAACTGTCTCACACACACAGTATGCTGCAGTTGTTTCCATGGAAACTGCAAGGAGCACCAGCGGAGGGACTACCCCCCAACACAAACTCCCCAAACTACTTAAAATAAACTGTATTCCAAAGTACCCACTGTCACACAATATATCACAATCAAATAAACACACGCCAACTACAGCATACTACCACACACACACATGAACAAAAACACTGAAAATTAAAAGTAGAAAATAAGAAACAGAAATAAAGGTTTTGACCAAAAAGACAAAGAGTAGCACGATGACAAGATAGAGCAGGAAGAGTGGAATAGTAGGATGTAGATGAGGGAAAGAGAGCGGGATGTAGATGAGGGAAAGAGAGCGGGATGTAGATGAGGGAAAGAGAGCGGGATGTAGATGAGGGGAAGAGAGCGGGATGTAGATGAGGGGAAGAGAGCGGGATGTAGATGAGGGGAAGAGAGCGGGATGTAGATGAGGGGAAGAGAGCGGGATGTAGATGAGGGGAAGAGAGCGGGATGTAGATGAGGGGAAGAGAGCAGGATGTAGATGAGGGGAAGAGAGCAGGATGTAGATGAGGGGAAGAGAGCAGGATGTAGATGAGGGGAAGAGAGCAGGATGTAGATGAGGGGAAGAGAGCAGGATGTAGTTGAGAGAAAGAGAGCAGGATGTAGTTGAGAGGAAGAGAGCAGGATGTAGATGAGAGGAAGAGAGCAGGATGTAGATGAGAGGAAGAGAGCGGGATGTAGATGAGGGAAAGAGAGCGGGATGTAGATGAGGGGAAGAGAGCAGGATGTAGTTGAGAGGAAGAGAGCAGGATGTAGATGAGAGGAAGAGAGCAGGATGTAGATGAGAGGAAGAGAGCAGGATGTAGATGAGAGGAAGAGAGCAGGATGTAGTTGAGAGGAAGAGAGCAGGATGTAGTTGAGAGGAAGAGAGCAGGATGTAGATGAGAGGAAGAGAGCAGGATGTAGATGAGGGAAAGAGAGCGGGATGTAGATGAGGGAAAGAGAGCGGGATGTAGATGAGGGAAAGAGAGCGGGATGTAGATGAGAGGAAGAGAGCAGGATGTAGATGAGGGGAAGAGAGCAGGATGTAGATGAGAGGAAGAGAGCGGGATGTAGATGAGAGGAAGAGAGCGGGATGTAGATGAGAGGAAGAGAGCGGGATGTAGATGAGAGGAAGAGAGCGGGATGTAGATGAGGGGAAGAGAGCGGGATGTAGATGAGGGGAAGAGAGCGGGATGTAGATGAGGGGAAGAGAGCAGGATGTAGATGAGGGGAAGAGAGCAGGATGTAGATGAGGGGAAGAGAGCAGGATGTAGATGAGGGGAAGAGAGCAGGATGTAGATGAGGGGAAGAGAGCAGGATGTAGATGAGGGGAAGAGAGCAGGATGTAGATGAGGGGAAGAGAGCAGGATGTAGATGAGGGGAAGAAAGCAGGATGTAGATGAGGGGAAGAGAGCAGGATGTAGATGAGGGGAAGAGAGCAGGATGTAGATGAGAGAAAGAGAGCAGGATGTAGATGAGAGAAAGAGAGCAGGATGTAGATGAGAGGAAGAGAGCAGGATGTAGATGAGAGGAAGAGAGCGGGATGTAGATGAGAGGAAGAGAGCGGGATGTAGATGAGAGGAAGAGAGCGGGATGTAGATGAGAGGAAGAGAGCGGGATGTAGATGAGGGGAAGAGAGCGGGATGTAGATGAGGGAAAGAGAGCGGGATGTAGATGAGGGGAAGAGAGCGGGATGTAGATGAGGGGAAGAGAGCGGGATGTAGATGAGGGGAAGATAACTCTTGTTTTCCTGCTGTTACTTTCAAAGCATGGTCTCCCAGAATACAGTGATCACCACACACTTGTCCTGTGGTTGCCAATAATGTGACACACTGTTAATAGTTAAAACGTTTTTCAGTCTTACCATCTTTCTCTCTCTCTCTTAGACACACATGTACGATTCAGTGAGTGGGAGAGGGATGGGAACAGGGACAGAGTGTTAAAATATGGTCATTGTGGATAAGCATCACACACCTTTTCCCATTCACACCTCACTGCAACAAACACTCACCAGCTGCAGTGAACATATCGCCACCAGTGTAACTCTCCCGTCACACTTCCCCATCTTGGAAGGCTCTGGACGCGGCTTGGGGCCACGCAGGCTCCGGGGAACGGACGGGTGGTCACCGGTCAGACCCAGACTGGCTGCCCGACTCAGATCACACCATGCCCGGCCAGACCTCGCCTGGACACCGTCCTCCTGGTTCTTCTAGGTATGGAAGACTCCTTGAGACTGACGTTAATCACACCGACACCAACCCATCCCGGCCCACTGTGATCATTCTGTCGGTGTAAGTATGTAAAGGTGCATGTGGTTAGCCGGGGGGGTACTCTTCTTCACGCGCCAGTCCGATAACTGTTTAAAGCAAAGACAGTATTACCGAATCGCCTCGAGCCGGCCACACCTTCAGGTTGGTGGCAAAAGGAGGGGGAAACAGACACAGAGACAAGACACAAAGAAAGACGGAAAACTATTATAACCGGGCAGGTCTCGCGGGTTAACTGGTAGAAATGAGCAGCATATGATAACGGATCACACGGGGAGGGAGGGGGGATGAGGAATGAAATGACCCGATGGAGGTAGCTAGCTAGCTGCCCGGGATGATTAAACGAAATTGACACACACAAAGCGGTTCATTGTGACTCACGGTTGATTTTCAAGACAATCGCGCGCTCCTTCCTCGTTCTCCGTAAACGGACGGTGTCTTCAACCGTATTCCTCCCGTGGCTTAAAACCAAGGTTCGGGCTCTCTTCTCCGTCTCGCGGCGTCTTTGTCAACAATCAGTGGTGCCTGCTGGGGCGGGCGCGAGCACGCGGCAGCGCAAATCCCCTTCGTTTCAGAGGAACTGGACCGTGTTCGAGATTGAACTATCAAAACTTCTTTCCTTCCTTGTGGCGATCACTGATCTTACATGATTAGATATGTGAGAGTAAGTGATACCACTAGATAGATTTTTCCTTTCAAACTTTGTCAAATCAATTATAACCTCAAGGAGAAGAGCGTAGGAGGAAGGAAGAATGTAATTTCAAAGTAGTCGAACACGTCCCCCGGAATCCTACCGACCGCGTGCGCGCGACCGCATGGCGAATGGAACAGAGGAGCGCGAGGGGTTCAGCAGATAGACAAAAGAAACAGGGCTCGCAGCGAATCTAATAAAAGTTTGTGAATAATATCAGACAGAAAAAGGTTACAGCAAATACAATATCTAGGTCCATGCTCTACAATGGTAGGCAGCTAGTGTTTAAACATTTTTTTGTTGTTGTTGTATAAACCAATCTAAAGAATGTATTACTTAGATTGTGCAATTTGGATTTAACAATCTAAAACTCAAAAACCTTATAGCTATTGAAATACCTATTTGGTTGTATGGCTGTGTTTAAGTGTCACAGTTTTTTTTTTAAAGGATACAAAGTACTAATACATTCAGAGTAAAGACAGGTATAACAAAACACACTCATTCAAGGTTTATGGTCTTTCCACAGAGTACCTTTTGTGTGCATCCCTTTGATATATTAAGTAGAAATTGTAGACAGAAAGTTTTTTTTTTTTTTTAAAGTCTGCTATATTAAATGAAGTGTCCTTTAATATAGAGACCATGTGGAGAATGTTAAAAAATCCAGCATTTCGACATGTCCCTCTGTGACTTCTAAGATTCTAGCCCACTTAACGTCAACATTTCTCCAAGTTTTCACCGTCATTGTAAAGCCCTAGTTATTTTGTTGCTTTGACAAAGTAATTTCTGAAGATTTATTTTAATGTGATTAGTGATTCATTGAAGTATGTCCCTCATTTTAAGGTCAACCCTGTTATGTGTCCCTCATTTTAAGGTCAACCCTGTTACGTGTCCCTCATTTTAAGGTCAACCCTGTTACGTGAACTGAGCTCTCTTTTTAATCCAGTTATTCCTTTTAAAATATATATTTTCATTTTATCCAGCTAGCGGGATCTCCTCTCATTTTATTGTAATTTTTTTACCCCCTTTTTCGTAGTATCCAATTGCTAGTAATTACTATCTTGTCTCATCGCTACAACTCCCGTACGGGCTCGGGAGAGACTAAGGTCGAAAGCCATGCGTCCTCCGAAACACAACCCGACCAAGCCGCACTGCTTCTTAACACAGCGCGCATCCAACCCGGAAGCCAGGCGCACCAATGTGTCGGAGGAAACACCGTGCACCTGCCCCCCTCGGTTAGCGCGCACTGCGCCCAGCCCACCACAGGAGTCGCTGGTGCGCGATGGGACAAGGATATCCCTACCGGCCAAACCCTCCCTAACCCGGACGACGCTAGGCCAATTGTGCATCGCTCCACGGACCTCCCGGTCGCGGCCGGCTGCGACAGAGCCTGGGCGCGAACCCAGAATCTCTGGTGGCACAGCTAGCGCTGCGATGTAAATATATATATGTTTTAAATAAACATTGAACATCTAATAGTCAAATTACGGTGTAAAAGCAGGCAAGCTGGTTTTAATCTTTGGCCATTTTGTGGATGCCCGACGACTCAAACTGAACTCTTCCACTGCTCTATGTTCGCTACATACTTCAGTCTCCGTCATCATCGAAGTCGTTTGTGGTGACATCATAATGAGGGATGTTGTACAAAACAAAGTAACCAACCATTGGCTCATCTCTAACCAATCAATGTATCAAAGCCAACGACGAACTTTCAAACCAACGCTTTACCAATGGGGTTCTGGCTCTGGCCCAACCCATCGGTTTCTGGACAAATCAGAACGCTTACAATGTGTTTGTTGTTGAAATCGTTGGGAAAAACTCAAATCTAGACTCTTTGGAGTACACCACATCAATGGCTGTTGTTTTTTTATTTCCTTACTTATCTAATTGTTCACCTAATACCTTTTTTTTTACTTAAAAATTGCACTGTTGGTTAAGGGCTTGTAAGTAAGCATTTCACTGTAAGGTCTACTACACCTGTTGTATTCAGCACATGTGACAAATAAACTTTGATTTGATTGCAGGGAAGAAACGTTTGTGGGCGTGGCTGAGCAATGAGTTTGGGTAGCCAGGCACATTTTCTGGTCTTATGTTGTGGAAAACTGAGTGGGTTTAGCATAAGGCAATCAACCCTGTTATCCATAAATAAGCAAGCCAGAAATTATTGAACAATACCATTTTTTGTGTGAAGCTTGCATTTATTTGCCACTCACCGTTGCACCCAGCAATCTTCCATTCCCGCTGTCACAAGGGGATTTACGGCTGATTTCAGAAGAAATTGTTAACCCTGTTACTGTATTTGGCACTTAAAAAGGTTGTAGAAATAGGATTTTATTTTTGCACTATCATTTCAGAAAGCGTCAATAAAAACTCAGCAGAAAAAGAAACGTCCCTTTTTCAGAACCCCGTCTTTCAAAGATAATTTGTAAAAATCCAAATAACTTAACAGATCTTAATTGTAAAGGGTTTAAACACTGTTTCCCATGCTTGTTCAATGAACCATAAACATTTAAATGAACATGCACCTGTGGAATGGTCGTTAATTAGAGAGGAGATCCCGCTAGCTGGATAAAATTTGACAACATCCAGTGAAATCGGAGCGGGCCAAATTCAAAATACAAAAGTGTCATACATGATTCTTTAGCTTAGAATCTTGGTAATCTAACTGCTTTGTCAGATTTCAAAAAGGCTTTACGGCGAAAGCATAGCCTTCGATTGTCTGAGGACAGCGCTCCACAACAACATCCTTTCAAACCAGCACAGGCGACTCAAAATCACTAAATAGCGATAAAATAAATCCCTTACCTTTGAAGATCTTCCTCTGTTTGCAATCTCAAGGTTCCCAGCTACACAATGAATGGTCGTTGTGTTCGATAAAGTCCTTTATATCCCAAAAATGCTGTTTAGTTGGCGCCATTGAATTCAATAATCCAGTCCTTCAACAGGCATACAAATGATTCCAAAAAGTTACCAGCAAAGTTCGTCCAAACGAGTCAAACAATGTTTTTTTATTAATCCTCAGGTTGTCTTATATCTAAATAAACGATCATATTTCAGACGGAGATTACTATGTTCAATAGCAAAGGAAAAGAACGAAAAGCGCGCCCACGTTCACACGCGCAAAAAGACTACTTTTGCCCTGGCGCTCAACTTGGAATGACTACAAATACTTCTTAATTTTTCAAATAAACAAGCCTAAAACCTTGTATAAAGACTGTTGACATCTAGTGGAAGCCATAGGAACTGCAATCTGGGAGGTGGAAATTAGATCTTTCAATAGCTTTGCATTGGAAGTCATTCTGAGCTCCAAAAATACATTTTCCGGATTGATTTTCCTCGGGTTTTATCAGTTCTGTTACACTCAGACATTATTTTAACAGTTTTAGAAACTTCAGAGTGTTTTCTATCCAATTCTACATGCATATCCTAGCTTCTGGGCCTGAGTAACAGGCAGTTTACTTTGGGCATATCAGACAGGCGGAAATTCAGGAAACTAGCCTTACTCGCAGAGGTTAACACTAACAGCTTACAGACGGTAGGCAATTAAGGTCACAGTTATGAAAACTTAGGACACTAAGAGGCCTTTCTACGGACTCTGAAAAACACCAAAAGAAAGATGCCCAGGGTCCCTGCTCATCTGTGTGAACATGCCTTAGGCATGCTGCAAGGAGGCATGAGGACTGCAAAGGTGGCCAGAGCAATAAATTGCAATGTCCGTACTGTGAGACGCCTAAGACAGCGCTACAGGGAGACAGGACGGACAGCTGATCGTCCTCGCAGTGGCAGACCACATGTAACAACACCTGCACAGGATCGGTACATCTGATCATCACACCTGCGAGACAGGTACAGGATGGCAACAACTGCCCGAGTTACACCAGGAACGCACAATCCCTCCATTAGTGCTTAGTCTGTCCGCAAAAGGCTGAGAGAGGCTGGACTGAGTGCTTGTAGGCCTGTTGTAAGGCAGGTCCTCACCAGACATCACCGGCAACAACATCGCCTATGGGCACAAACCCACCGTTGCTGGACCAGACAGGACTGGGGAAAAGTGCTCTTCACTGACGAGTCGCGGTTTTGTCTCACCAGAGGGGATGGTCGGGTTCACGTTTATCAGCAAAGGAATTAGCGTTACACTGAGGCCTGTACTCTGGAGCGGGATCGATTTGGAGGTGGAGGGTTTGTCATTTTCTGGGGCGGTGTCACAGCATCATCGGACTGAACTTGTTGTCATTGCAGGCAATCGCAACACTGTGCGTTAAAGGGAAGACATCCTCCTCCCTCATGTGGTACCCTTCCTGCAGGCTCATCCTGACATGACCCTCCAGCATGACAAAGCCACCAGCCATATTGCTCGTTCTGTGCGTGATTTCCTGCAAGACAGGAATGTCAGTGTTCTGCCATGGCCAGCAAAGAGCCCAGATCTCAATCCCATTGAGCACGTCTGGGACCTGTTGGATCGGAGGGTGAGGGCCATTCCCTCCAAAAAAAATCTGGGAACTTGCAGGGGCCTTGGTGGAAGAGTGGGGTAACATCTCACAGCAAGAACTGGCAAATCTGGTGCAGTCCATGAAGAGGAGATGCACTGCACTTCTTAATGCAGCTGGTGGCCACACCAGATACTGACTGTTACTTTTGATTTTGACCCCCTGGGTTGAACTAAAACTGAAAGTAACTGGTCCACCAGCTTCAAACAGCAGTAAAAACAATATCGTTTTGTTATTGAAAAGATATTTCAGTAATTTAGATGGTACAATGAGTCCCTACACACCTAAACTACTACTCAGTGCTTTTCTCACAAACTAAAATTGAGCAAACAAGACGGTCCCGAAGAGGATGGCAGATGTTTTACATGCTCCAACTGTGCTATTTTGTTAGTTTTTTTGCATTGTTTGTTACTTATTTTGTGCATAATGTTGCTGCTACCGTCATCTATGACCAAAAATAACTTCTGGACATCAGAACAGTGATTACTCACAATGAACTGGAAGAAGCTTGTTTCCTTTAACGAGTCCGACGAGAAGGATATACTGCTTTCCCGGGAACAGGCCCAAATCCCCGTCATTTGAATGAAGAAAAGACGGAGGAAAAGGGAGCGCAGGTCAGGCTGCCTTCTGAGAATCCGTAGGTGAGCGAGTAAACTCCCACTGCCATCCGTTCTACTGGCTAACGTGCAATCATTGGAAAATAAAATTGATGACCTACGATTAAGATTATCGTACCAACGGGACATTAAAAACTGTAATATCTTATGTTTCACAGAGTCACAGCTGAAAGACGACACGGATAAGATAGAGCTGGCGGGATTTTCAGAACAGAGAAGCTACATCTGCTAAGACCAGGGGTGGGGGGGGGGGGGTGTCTATTTGTCAATAACAGCTAGTGCGCGATGTCTAATATTGAAGAAGTCTTGAGGTATTGCTCGCCTGAGGAAGAGTACCTTGTGATAAGCTGTAGACCACACTATCTACCAAGAGAGTTCTCATCTGTATTATTCATAGCCGTCTATTTACCACCAGAGACCGATGCTGGCACTAAGACCGCTCTCAACCAACTCTACAAGGCCATAAGCAAAGAAGAAAATGCTCATCCAGAAGTGGCGCTCCTAGTGGCCAGGGACTTTAATGCAGGCAAACTTAAATCAGTTTTACCAAATGTACCAGAATGTCACATGTGCAACCAGAGGGGTAAAAAACTCTAGACCACCTTTACTCCACACACAGAGATGCATACAAAGCTCTCCCTCCATTTGGCAAATCTGACCATAATTCTATCCTAACGATTCCTGCTTACAAGCAAAAACTAAAGCAGGAAGTACCAGTGACTCGCTCAATACGGAAGTGGTCAGATGGCGCGTATGCTACACTACAGGACTGTTTTTCTAGCACAGACTGGAATATGTTCCAGGATTCATCCAATGGCATTGAGGAGTACACAACCTCAGTCATCTGCTTCATCAATAAGTGCATCGACGACGTCGTCCCCATAGTGACCGTACGTACATATCCCAACCAGAAGCCATGGATTACAGGCAACATCCGCATCGAGCTAAAGGCTAGAGCTGCCGCGTTCAAGGAGCGGGACACTAATCTGGACGCTTATATGAAATCCCGCTACAACCTCCGATGAAGCATCAAAGAGGCAAAGGGTCAATACAGGACTAAGATTGAATCCTACTACACCGGCTGTGACGCTGGTTGGATGTGGCTGGGCTTGAAAACTATTACGGACTACAAAAGGAAACCCAGACGCGAGCTGCCCAGTGACGCGAGCCTACAAGTCGGCCTAAAAACCTTTTATGCTCGCTTCGAGGCCAGGAACACTGAAGCATGCACAAGAGCACCAGCTGTTCTGGATGACTCTGTGATAACACTCGTGGTAGCCAATGTGAGCAAGATCTTTAAACAGGTCAAAATTCACAAAGCCGCGGGGCAAGACAGATTACCAGGACATGTACTCAAAGCATGCGCGGGCCAACTGGCAAGTGTCTTCACTGACAGTTTCAACCTCTCCCTGACTGAGTCTGTAATACCTACATGTTTCAAGCAGACCACCATAGACCCTGTGCCCAAGAAAGCGAAGGTAACCTGCCTGAATGATTACCGCCCCGTAGCACTCACGTCGGTAACCATGAAGTGCTTTGAAAGGCTGGTCATGGCTCACACCAACAGCATCCTCCCAGATACCCCAGACCCAACTCCAAATCGCCTCAACAGATGACGCAATCTCAATCGCACTCTACACTGCCCTTTCCCACCTGGACAAAAGGGGAAAAAAGGTGAGATTGCTGTTCATTGACTACAGTTCAGCATTCAACACTATAGTGCCCACGAAGCTCATCACTAAGCTAAGGACTCTAGGACTCAACACCTCCCTCTGAAACTGGACCCTGGACATCCTGACGGGCCGCCCCCAGGGGGTAAGGGTAGGCAACACGTCTGCCACGCTGATCCTCAACACTGGGGCCCCTCAGGGGTGTGTACTTAGTCCCTCCTTTAATCACTGTTCACCCACGATTGTGTGGCCAAACATGACTCCAACACCATAATTAAGTTTGCTGACGACACAACTGTGGTAGGCCTGATCACCGACAACGATGAGACAGCCTATAGCGAGGTGGTCAGAGAACTGGCAGTGTGGTGCCAGGACAACAACCTCTCCCTCAATGTGAGCAAGACAAAAGGAGCTGATCGTGGACTACAGGAAAAGGAGGGCCGAACAGGCCCCCATTCATATCGACGGGGCTGTAGTGGAGCGGGTCGAGAGTTAAGTTCCTTGGTCTCCACATCAACGAACTATCATAGTCTAAACACACCAAGACAGTCGTGAAGAGGGCACGACAACACCTTTTCCCCCTCAGGAGACTGAAAAGATTTGCCATGGGTCCCCAGATCCTCAATAAGTTCTACAGCTGCACCATCGAGAGCATTCTGATCAGTTGCATCACCGCCTGGTATGGCAACTGCTCAGCATCTGACTGTAAGGCGCTACAGAGGGTAGTGTGTATGGCCCAGTACATCACTGAGGCCAAGCTTCCTGCCATCCAGGACCTATATAATAGGCAGTGTCAGAGGAAATTTCATAAAATTGTAAGACTCCAGTCACCCAAGTCATAGACTGTTTTCTCTGCTACCGCACAGCAAGCGGTGTCAGAGCACGAAGTCTAAGACTACTGAACAATTAATCAAAATGGTCACCAGACTGTTTACATTGACCCCCCCCACATTTGTTTTGTACACTGCTGCTACTCTGTTTATTATCTATGCATAGTCACTTCACCCCTACCTACATGTACAAATTACCTCAACTAACCTGTACCCCCATACACTGACTCGGTACCGGTACCCCCTGTATATAGCATCGTTATCGTTATTTTATTGTGTTACTTATTGTGTTAATTTTTTTACTTATGAAAAGATTTACCTAATAAGCTCTTCTTGAACTGCACTGTTGGTTAAGGCCTCGTAAGTATGCATTTCACGGTAAGGTCATGTGACAAATAACGTTTGATTTTGATTTGAAGTGTTCAATTTTTTCAACCAGGAAATGACTGCGATTTCCACTAGATAATAAAAGCCGGAAATGAGTGCGATTTCCACTAGATAACACAGCCAGAAGTCAGAACAGCTTTTTTTTTTTTTTCATTTTGACAACAGATGCTGCTCCGACGGGAGAAATCAATAGGCCAATTTCACAGCCAATCAGAACACTGGCGGGTAAGTAATACTGTGAAACACCATCATTCCACTATTACGGCAGATTATGGACATTTTCTGAAATTACAAAAATCATATGTGCACCACGTTTAATAGGCACTTACTATAGTCATTCCATTTATCTAATCTCTGGAGATGGGAAATTAGTTTTTTTGCGAAGTAAAACATGTGCAAATGAAATGTTTTTTTTGACCAAGTTACACTTCTGGAACGACTCTTTAAATAAAACAATTTTTTTTTAAAGGACATGGCAGAACAATATTTTTCCCCAGACGTAGTTTATTAGGAGAAATAAAAAAACACAGGAGTTGGTTGTTGTGACTGGACATTCTAAAGTAAATGACTCTGAGGATGTTAC
Organism: Salvelinus fontinalis; assembly: GCF_029448725.1. Classification (NCBI taxonomy): domain Eukaryota; kingdom Metazoa; phylum Chordata; class Actinopteri; order Salmoniformes; family Salmonidae; genus Salvelinus; species Salvelinus fontinalis. The sequence continues at coordinate 11,691,578 of NC_074696.1, forward strand.
TCAATAAAACAGTATATAAAAGTACCTTTCATTCACACAGTTGGGGTCTGGATCCACACACACAGTTGGGGGCTGGATCCATACACACAGTTGGGGGCGGGATCCATACACACAGTTGGAGTCTGGATCCATACACACAGTTGGGGGCTGGATCCATACACACAGTTGGGGGCTGGATCCATACACACAGTTGGGGGCTGGATCCATACACACAGTTGGGGGCTGGATCCACACACACAGTTGGGGGCTGGATCCACACACACAGTTGGGGGCTGGATCCACACACACAGTTGGGGGCTGGATCCACACACACAGTTGGGGGCTGGATCCATACACACAGTTGGGGGCTGGATCCACACACACAGTTGGGGGCGGATCCATACACACAGTTGGGGGCGGGATCCATACACACAGTTGGGGGCCGGATCCATACACACAGTTGGGGGCCGGATCCATACACACAGTTGGGGGCGGGATCCATACACACAGTTGGGGGCGGGATCCATACACACAGTTGGGGGCGGGATCCATACACACAGTTGGGGGCCGGATCCATACACACAGTTGGGGGCCGGATCCATACACACAGTTGGGGGCCGGATCCATTCACACAGTTGGGGGCCGGATCCATACACACAGTTGGGGGCCGGATCCATACACACAGTTGGGGGCCGGATCCATACACACAGTTGGGGGCCGGATCCATACACACAGTTGGGGGCCGGATCCATACACACAGTTGGGGGCCGGATCCATACACACAGTTGGGGGCCGGATCCATACACACAGTTGGGGGCCGGATCCATACACACAGTTGGGGGCCGGATCCATACACACAGTTGGGGGCCGGATCCATACACACAGTTGGGGGCCGGATCCATACACACAGTTGGGGGCGGGATCCATACACACAGTTGGGGGCGGGATCCATACACACAGTTGGGGGCCGGATCCATACACACAGTTGGGGGCCGGATCCATACACACAGTTGGGGGCGGGATCCATACACACAGTTGGGGGCGGGATCCATACACACAGTTGGGGGCGGGATCCATACACACAGTTGGGGGCGGGATCCATACACACAGTTGGGGGCTGGATCCATACACACAGTTGGGGGCTGGATCCATACACACAGTTGGGAGCTGGATCCATACACACAGTTGGGAGCTGGATCCATACACACAGTTGGGAGCTGGATCCATACACACAGTTGGGAGCTGGATCCATACACACAGTTGGGAGCTGGATCCATACACACAGTTGGAGTCTGGATCCATACACACAGTTGGGGGCTGGATCCATACACACAGTTGGGGGCTGGATCCATACACACAGTTGGAGGCTGGATCCATACACACAGTTGGGGGCTGGATCCATACACACAGTTGGGGGCAGGATCCATACACACAGTTGGGGGCTGGATCCATACACACAGTTGGGGGCTGGATCCATACACACAGTTGGAGGCTGGATCCATACACACAGTTGGGGGCAGGATCCATACACACAGTTGGGGGCAGGATCCATACACACAGTTGGGGGCTGGATCCATACACACAGTTGGGGGCTGGATCCATACACACAGTCGGGGGCTGGATCCATACACACAGTTGGCGGCTGGATCCACACACACAGTTGGCGGCTGGATCCACACACACAGTTTGGGGCCGAATCCATACACACAGTTGGGGGCGGGATCCATACACACAGTTGGAGTCTGGATCCATACACACAGTTGGGGGCTGGATCCATACACACAGTTGGAGTCTGGATCCATACACGCAGTTGGGGGCCGGATCCATACACACAGTTGGGGGCTGGATCCATACACACAAGGCTCCGGGGCAGAACATTCACACACACACACACACGACAGTCCTACTGAATCTCTCCCATGTAGAGTCTCTTGTCACTGGCGCCAGAGAGGACTGTGGGGGGGAAAAAATAAAATAGACACTATTAGAGAACGAGAGCGAGAGGACAGACCAAATAAAAAAAATTAACTAGACAAAGATTAAACCCGCAATGGAAAAAAAGCTATAGAAAGAGACAGGGAGAGCGTGTGATTCGCCAGATACACGGATATAAACAGAGTCCTCTCACCAATAGGCTCCTCGGGATGGAAGGCGACCTCGTTGACTGACCCAGCGTGGCCTGGCAGCTTGTACAGGATCCTACGAGACGTGGTGTCCCACACATAAACAAACCTGGACACACACAAACAGCTTATAAAAGGATCATACAAGAGGTGTTTGGTGCATTTTTGGGGGGAAGGTTTGTATTGCTGTGTGTGTGTGTGTGTGTGTGTGTGTGTGTGTGTGTGTGTGTGTGTGTGTGTGTGTGTGTGTGTGTGTGTGTGTGTGTGTGTGTTCACCTGTCAGCTGAGCCTGCTGCAATCCTGCTGCCGTCAGCAGACCAGGAACACCTCAGAAGGTTCTGTGGACACAGCAATGTATTATAAACTAGTTTATTAACCTGATATAACCAGGCTATAGCAGGCCACTAGACTTACACACATGACAGGAGCACGAATATTAAAACACATTCGCACTGAAAGTCTCTTCAGGTCCAAAATAAAAAAACACTTGAATCTCTCACTCTGATCAAAAGTCTTAATTTACCTTCTCAAAGTTGTGAATGTTCCCCTGGAATATTTTCACACACCTCTCCTTGGGAGCGAACGGACGGACGTCCCAAATACGTACTACGGGACAACACACACACACACACACATTAGTACATAATATAACAATATAATATATTCAACGTGTATAGTTGGGGTGGGGGGGTCTCGGATGGTTGAGGGGCAGCTCTTGGTGGCCTGGAGGTTAGGAGCTTGGGCCGGTGGCCGATAGCGGCGATTTTTATCCAAAACGAATTAGTCATGGGTGGCCTCAGCAGGAATCGAACCCACGACCCTTGGCGTTACGAACGCCATGCTCTAGAAACTGAGCCACATAGGACAACACTCAAGTATTGTAACCACACACACAAAATCACACACGCACTGACCTGTGTTGTCCATGGAGTTGGAGAGGAGGTAGGATCCCTCTGAGCTTAGACAGAGGCCAGTCAGAGAATCACCATGACCATGCATACCATAGATCATCTTATTCTGCCTCAGGTCCCACACCTGCACTCATATAGAGACAGGAAGTAAGTTATTCACTGTCTGATGACGCGACACAGGTAGTCTCCTGGTAAGATCTGGTCTCTCTCATCTTTCTGAAGGTACATACGGGATGTAACCTAATGTGAAAGGAAGTAACAGACAAGAGCTCCCAGGCACACAGAAATACACAACCGGTCAAAAGTTTTAGAACACCTACTCATTCAAGGGTTTTTCTTGATTTTTACTATTTTCTACATTGTAGAATATTAGTGAAGACATCAAAACGATGAAATAACACATATGGAATCATGTAGTAACCAAAAAAAGTGTTAAACAAATAAAAATAGATTTGAGATTTGAGATCCTTCAAAATAGCCACCCTTTGCTTTGACAGCTTTGCACACTCTTGGCATTCTCTCAACCAGCGTCACCTGGAATGCTTTTCCAGCTGTCTTGAACGAGTTCCCAAGTATGCTGAGCACTTGTTGGCTGCTTTTCCTTCACAAGTCTAACTCATCCCAAACCATCTCAATTTGTTTGATGTCGGGGGATTGAGGCCAGGTCATCTGATGCAGCACTCCATCACTCTCCTTTTTGGTCAAATAGCCCTTACACAGCCTGGAGGTGTGTTGGGTCATTGTCCTGTTGAAAAACTAATTATAGTCCCACTAAGCCCAATCCAGATGAGATGGTGTATCGCTGCAGAAAGCTGTGGTAGCCATGCTGGTTAAGTGTGCCTTGAACTATAAATAAATCAGACAGTGTCACCAGCAAAGCACCCCCACACCTCCTCCATGCTTCACGGTGGGAACCACCATGCAGAGATCATCCGTTCACCCATACCGCGTCTCACAAAGACACAGCGGTTTGAACCAAAAATCTCCAATTTGGACTCGTCAGACCAAAGGACAGATTTCCACCAGTGTAATGCCTATTGCTCGTGTTTCTTGGCCCAAGCAAGTCTCTTCTTCTTATTGGTGTCCTTTAGTAGTGGTTTCTTTGAAGCAATTTGCCTATGAAGGCTTGATTCACACAGTCTCCTCTGAACAGTTGATGTTGAGATGTGTCTGTTAAAAAAAAGGCTATTTGTGTAAGGGCTATTTGAACTCTGTGAAGCATTTATTTGGGCTACAATTTGAGGCTGGTAACTCTAACGAACTTATCCTCTGCAGTAGAGATAACTCTGGGTCTTCCATTCCTGTGGCGGTCCTCATGAGAGCCAGTTTCATCATAGTGCTTGATGGTTTTTGCGACAGCACTTGAAAAAATGATCAAAGTTCTTGAAATGTTCCATATTGACTGATCTTCATGTCTTAAAGTAATGATGGACTGTTGTTTCTCTTTGCTTATTTGAGCTGTTCTTGTCATAACATGGATTTGGTATTTTACCAAATAGGGCTTTCTTCTGTATACCGCCTCTACCTTGTCACAACACAACTGATTGGCTCAAATGCATCAAGGAAAGAAATTCCACAAATTAACTTTTAACAAGGCACACCTGTTAATTGCAGAGAGAGAGGAAGAAACTCCCAAACCTTCCATAAAGCCGTCACATACAGAGATATTAACCTGGAGAAGAGGCCCCTAAGCAAGCTGGTCCTGGGGCTCTGTTCACAAACAGACCCCACAGAACCCCAGGACAGCAACACAATTAGACCCAACTAAATAATGAGAAATCAAAAGATAATTGCTTGACACATTAGAAAGAATTTACTAAAGAACAGAGCAAACTAGAATGCTATTTGGTCCTAAACAGAGAGTACATAGTGGCAGAATACCTGATCACTGTGACTGACCCAAACTTAAGGAAAGCTTTGACTATGTACAGATTCCGTGAGAATATCCTTGCTATTGAGAAAGGCCGCCGTAGGCAGACCTGGCTCTCAGGAGAAGACAGGCTATGTGCACACTGCCCACAAAATGAGGTGGAAACTGAGCTGCACTTCCTAACCTTCTGCCAAATGTATGACCAGATTAGAGACACATATTTCCCTCAGATTACACAGATCCACAAAGAATTCAAAAACAAACCCAATTTTGATAAACTCCCATATCTATTGGGTGAATAGCCACAGTGTGCCATCACAGCAGCATGATGTGTGACCTGTTGCCACAAGAAAAGGGCAACCAGTGAAGAACAAACACCATTGTAAACACAACCCATATTTATGCTTATTAATTTTTCCTTTTGTACTTTAAAGTATTTGCACATCATTATTTGCACATCGTTACAACACTGCATATATACATTATGACATTTGTAATGTCTTTATTCTTTTGGAGCTTTTGTGAGCGTAATGTTTACTGTTCACTTTTTATTGTTTATTTAACTTTTGTTTATTATCTATTTCACTTGATTTGGAAATGTAAATGTGTTTCCCATGCCAATAAAGACCTTAAATTGAATTGAGACACACTGACACAGAGAGAGAGAGAAAGAGAGAGAGTAATTAAATAGGCGAGAGAGATCGATAGATAGGTGACAGATGGCGGGAGGAAGAGAGGAAAGGGAGTAAGAGATCCGTGACAGATGGAGGGAGAGAGGAGATATGCCTGTAACAAGGGAAAGACTGCTTGGTTCTACATGTATACAGGCCCCATGCTCCATTTCTCCTTCTGCACATGGTTAAAGTTACATAGCTGTTGAGACTAATGCGTTCTCAGACTAGTGGGAGCGGAGAGATGAGACATTGACGTCTCTACCACTCACCCCTCTCCCTCCCTCCACCTCTCCTTCCTGTAAATAAACTAAGGGTCACCATCTGAGTCTAGAATGAAGTGCAGAGTGAATAACCAACATTTTTGTTATTTGTTTAAAACAACTAATTCACGACGTCGGTTCAATTATTTTAATTCCATTTCGTTCGGTTTTTTTGTGATGCGCAATTATTCTAGAGAGAAATCCTGAACTGTGCGATGTACTAGGGAGTTAATAGTAGGCTAATATTCTGCCTATTTTAGCACAGAAAACATGGTAATTAACTACAATGACCACAATCCATTGCGTGGCCTACTTGTCTGGTCAGTGTGGGGGCAGACACAGAGACAGAAGAAAAACAGAAGAACGCAAGAGAGAGAGAGCAGTTGCTTCATGAGGCATCTCTACTTGACAATATATGATCTCAGTCAGGGGTTCCCAGACTTCTTCACTCCTTCCAGCATTGGGGAACATATCGCATCTATTTCTATGGGCACAAGCACTGTTCATGACACAAACTGTTCACACCCCTCTTGTTGGCGGAGAGAACATTTTACAGGTTTAAACCTTATTTCCTGCAATTCTACACATTTTGTCATTTCAAAGCAATAAAATGGCAACAAATCTTTATGCAACACTTTTGATACATGCCGACAACAGAAAGTGATGCAGTTTTAAAGCTTCTAGTAATGTCACCTTGTGTAGTCTACTATTACAACTCAGTTTAGTAATGTCACCTTGTACATTCTACTATTACAACCCAGTTTAGTAATGTCACCTTGTACATTCTACTATTACAACTCAGTTTAGTAATGTCACCTTGTGTATTCTACTATTACAACTCAGTTTAGTAATGTCACCTTGTGTATTCTACTATTACAACTCAGTTTAGTAATGTCACCTTGTGTATTCTACTATTACAACTCAGTTTAGTAATGTCACCTTGTGTATTCTACTATTACAACTCAGTTTAGTAATGTCACCTTGTGTATTCTACTATTACAAGCAAGCAGACTAATAAAATAAAAAAAATTGTAGCATATATTGCTAACAATATATATATATATATATTATTATTATTATTTTTGATATACAGAACATTAGGAACATCTGCTTTTTCCATGACAGACTGACCAGGTGAATCCAGGTGAAAGCTGTGATCCCTTATTAATGACACTTGTTAAATCCACTTCAAATCAGTGTAGATGAAGGGGAGGAGACAGGTTAAAGAAGGATCTTTAAGCCGTGAGACAACTGGGAATGTGTGCCATTCTGAGGGTGAATGGGCCAGACAAAAATATTAAGTTCCTTTGAACGGGGTATGGTAGTAGGTGCCAGGCGCACCGGTTTGTGTCAAGAACTGCAACGCTGCTGGGTTTTTCACGCTCAACAGTTTCCTGTGTGTATTAAGAACGGTCCCACCCACCCAAAGGACATCCAGTCAACTTGACAACTGTGGGAAGCATTGGAGTCAACATGGGCAAACATCCCTGTGGAACATTTAAAACATTGTAGAGTCCAATGCATCAACAAATTGATACTGTTCTGATAGATACCTTCTATCAAAACTCCTCTACTGAGAAGATATCAGCAAGTCAAATGTGTTAACCCTTGTGTTCAGACATGGATCTGAGGACACCTATGGCCTCCTTGTAGGTGATTTACACATGACGTTCCAGAAATTAAGTCCACGGGGGTCAATCCACTCAATTAAGGTCTGCAGGGACCAGAAAACCAAACTATCATTGGGATATTCCTACAAACTTTTACCATCAAAAGCACGGAGAGTCTGTCTTGGACAATCTGAAATGGGAAAGAATCAACGGAAGACCAACGCGAATCACGTGGAATCAACGAGATCCTTCACTGAGGAAGTGCGGCATTGGAAATACTATCGTTGGGAATTTTGAGGACATGTTTTATATGTTCGGAGATATTCTGTCCTCCAAGACTGTGATACAAAAGGGTATAGTTATGGTCAGTACACAAAACCCAGGACGCTGCCGAACGAGCCAAGATATTGAATGGTAAGAAGTTGGTTAGAGAGAGTATCGAACCCTTCAAATCTCATCAACAGCAAGCGGCTGGATTTGGATCCAGGACAACAAAATAAAAATAATAGGAGTTCAATATGTACATCAAGAACATTTGCATCAACTTGGAAGACATTTTTTCAAAAATATTTTTGCCAGATGTCCTGACTGTTTAGTTGGCCTTATTATTGAGTTGAGGATTCTGTCTACTTCAGGTCCAGAGAGTCAGGGTCATGGTCAATCACAGCGGGACTGCCAGAAGATTCAGTTTCCTCCGTTTCAACTGGCATGAAGATGAACAGAAGGCGAGAGAGATCCCATCCATTATTGATGTGTTACAGAGCTCAGTGTCTAGGAGTCCAGTGTCTCATTAGAGTGCATCGCACCTCCTCGGGCTGTGGATCAGATGAATGGGAAGGAGGTGAACAGCCTGTGGATCAGATGAATGGGAAGGAGGTGAACAGGCTGTGGATCAGATGAATGGGAAGGAGGTGAACAGCCTGTGGATCAGATGAATGGGAAGGAGGTGAACAGGCTGTGGATCAGATGAATGGGAAGGAGGTGAACAGCCTGTGGATCAGATGAATGGGAAGGAGGTGAACAGGCTGTGGATCAGATGAATGGGAAGGAGGTGAACAGGCTGTGGATCAGATGAATGGGAAGGAGGTGAACAGCCTGTGGATCAGATGAATGGGAAGGAGGTGAACAGGCTGTGGATCAGATGAATGGGAAGGAGGTGAACAGCCTGTGGATCAGATGAATGGGAAGGAGGTGAACAGCCTGTGGATCAGATGAATGGGAAGGAGGTGAACAGGCTGTGGATCAGATGAATGGGAAGGAGGTGAACAGGCTGTGGATCAGATGAATGGGAAGGAGGTGAACAGGCTGTGGATCAGATGAATGGGAAGGAGGTGAACAGCCTGTGGATCAGATGAATGGGAAGGAGGTGAACAGCCTGTGGATCAGATGAATGGGAAGGAGGTGAACAGCCTGTGGATCAGATGAATGGGAAGGAGGTGAACAGCCTGTGGATCAGATGAATGGGAAGGAGGTGAACAGCCTGTGGATCAGATGAATGGGAAGGAGGTGAACAGGCTGTGGATCAGATGAATGGGAAGGAGGTGAACAGGCTGTGGATCAGATGAATGGGAAGGAGGTGAACAGGCTGTGGATCAGATGAATGGGAAGGAGGTGAACAGGCTGTGGATCGGATGAATGGGAAGGAGGTGAACAGGCTGTGGATCAGATGAATGGGAAGGAGGTGAACAGCCTGTGGATCAGATGAATGGGAAGGAGGTGAACAGCCTGTGGATCAGATGAATGGGAAGGAGGTGAACAGGCTGTGGATCTATATGGGCAACGTCCAGACGAAACGCGAGCACCAGACGGTGTTGAAACACAGGTCCACATTACCAGAGTCATCCTGTACGTTTAGAAACTGGATGACAGCCGGGACGATCGTCGTCTCCAGAAAGACTTGCCGCGTCGGGAACCATCATTATCGCCAAGGTGATGACGGAGTGCCGCCGAAACAAAGGTTTTTGGATTTGTGGCCTTCTCCTCCGCTGAGGACACCACCAGGGCTTTGAGGGACATGATCGTCCACATTGTGAACAATAAGCCGCTATTCGTGGCTCCAACAGCAGGAGTTTCTGCTAAACAGCCACCTGCAGCAGATTGCTATCGTCATGACCTCATCCAACCCAGTTTAACCTCAACCAGCCTGCACCTACCATTCAACAAGCCTTGAACTCTCCCGTGCTCCATTCAGCAAGCCTTGAACTCTCCCGTGCTCCATTCAGCAAGCCTTGAACTCTCCCGTGCTCCATTCAACAAGCCTTGAACTCTCCCGTGCTCCATTCAACAAGCCTTGAACTCTCCCGTGCTCCATTCAACAAGCCTTGAACTCTCCCGTGCTCCATTCAACAAGCCTTGAACTCTCCCGTGCTCCATTCAACAAGCCTTGAACTCTCCCGTGCTCCATTCAACAAGCCTTGAACTCTCCCGTGCTCCATTCAACAAGCCTTGAACTCTCCCGTGCTCCATTCAACAAGCCTTGAACTCTCCCGTGCTCCATTCAACAAGCCTTGAACTCTCCCGTGCTCCATTCAACAAGCCTTGAACTCTCCCGTGCTCCATTCAACAAGCCTTGAACTCTCCCGTGCTCCATTCAACAAGCCTTGAACTCTCCCGTGCTCCATTCAACAAGCCCTGAACTCTCCCGTGCTCCATTCAACAAGCCCTGAACTCTCCCGTGCTCCATTCAACAAGCCCTGAACTCTCCCGTGCTCCATTCAACAAGCCCTGAACTCTCCCGTGCTCCATTCAACAAGCCCTGAACTCTCCCGTGCTCCATTCAACAAGCCCTGAACTCTCCCGTGCTCCATTCAACAAGCCTTGAACTCTCCCGTGCTCCATTCAACAAGCCTTGAACTCTCCTGTGCTCCATTCAACAAGCCTTGAACTCTCCTGTGCTCCATTCAACAAGCCTTGAACTCTCCTGTGCTCCATTCAACAAGCCTTGAACTCTCCTGTGCTCCATTCAACAAGCCTTGAACTCTCCTGTGCTCAACACCCACCAGCTGACTGGTCCAGAATATACCAGTCATGCATCCATGCACCATGAGCACCTCGTCCTCATGGGATGACCCCTCAGAAGAAGCCGTAAACTCAGTCCGTCCCGCTGTGATCAACCACGACCCCGACTCAATATGACCCTGTGATCAACCATGACCCCGACTCAATATGGCCCTGTGATCAACCGTGACCCCGACTCAATATGACCCTGTGATCAACCATGACCCCGACTCAATATGACCCCGACTCAATATGACCCCGACTCAATATGACCCTGACTCAATGACCCTGTGATCAACCATGACCCCGACTCAATATGACCCTGTGATCAACCATGACCCCGACTCAATATGACCCTGTGATCAACCATGACCCCGACTCAATATGACCCTGTGATCAACCATGACCCCGACTCAATATGACCCTGTGATCAACCATGACCCTGTGATCAACCATGACCCTGTGATCAACCATGACCCTGTGATCAACCATGACCCTGTGATCAACCATGACCCCGACTCAATATGGCCCTGTGATCAACCATGACCCCGACTCAATATGACCCTGACTCAATATGACCCTGTGATCAACCATGACCCCAACTCAATATGACCTCGACTCAATATGACCCTGTGATCAACCATGACCCCGACTCAATATGACCCTGTAATCAACCACGACTCCGACTTAATATGACCCTGTGATCAACCATGACCCCGACTCAATATGACCCTGTGATCAACCATGACCCCGACTCAATATAAATGGCACCGAAGGAGATCCCTGCCGTTTTACAGGCTCCTAACAAATTGTGCTATTTTGTGTGTTTTTGCACGTTATTTGTAACTTATTTTGTACTTAATGTTTCTGCCATCGTCGCATGACCGAAAAGAGCTTCTGGACATCAGAATAGCGATTAGTCACCTCGAACTGGACAAAGATTTTTTCCTTAAACGAGTCGAACGCAAAGGATTTACCCCAGATACCCGACAAGGCCCGAATCCCCGTCATTCGCGTGAAGAGAAGACGCAGATACAGGAGACGCAGGTACGGGAGACGCAGGTACGGGAGACGCAGGTACGGGAGACGCAGGTACGGGAGACGCAGGTACGGGAGACGCAGGTACGGGAGACGCAGGTACGGGAGACGCAGGTACGGGAGACGCAGGTACGGGAGACGCAGGTACGGGAGACGCAGGTACGGGTGCCTTGTGAGAATTTGTCAGCGAGTGGGTAACCCGCCTCTACTGTTCGTCCTATTGGCCAATGTGCAATCATTAGAGAAAAAGCAGAATGAATTCCGTTCAAAATTATCCTACCAACGGGACATTAAAAACTGTAATATCTTGTGTTACCAAGTCGTGGCTGAACGAAGGCATGAATAATATACAGTTGGCTGGTTTTTCCATGCATCTGTAAGATAAGGGGTGTCTGTCTATTTGTCAATAAAAAAATCTAATATTAAAGACGTCTCGAGGTTTTGCTCGCTTGAGGTAGTGGATTTCATGATAACTAGTGTGGTCTACAGTTCATCTATATTTTCCGTAGCTGTCCATTTACCATCAGAAACCGATACTGAGGCTAAGACCGCACTCAACAAGCTGTATAAGGCCATAAGCAAACAAGAAAAAGCTCATCCAGGAGGTGGCACTCCTAGTGGCCGATACTTCAATGAAGGGAAACTTAAATCCGTTTAACCAAATTTCTACTAGCACGTTACATGTGCAACAAGAGAAAGAAAAAAAAGGGAAAAAGACCTTTACTCCACACACAGAGACGCATACAAAGCTCTCCCTCGCCCTCCATTTGGCAAATCCGACCTTAATTCTATCCTCCTGATTCCTGCTTACACGCAAAAACTAAAAGCAGGAAGTACCAGTGACTCGCTCCAGACGGAAGTGGTCAGATGACGCAGATGCTACACTACAGGACTGTTTTGCTAGCACAGACTGGAACATGTTCATCCACTGGCATTGAGGAGTACACCACATCAGTCACCGGCTTCATCAATAAGTGCATCGATGACGCTATATTTAACTAGGCAAGTCAGTTAAGAACAAATTCTTATTTACAATGACGGACTACCCCGGCCAAACCCTGCCCTAACCAGGACGACGCTGTGCAAATTCAGCGCCACCCTATAGGACTCCTGATCACGGCCGGATGTGATACAGCCCGTGATCGAACCAGGATCTGTAGTGACTACTCTAGCACTGAGATGCAGTGCCTTAAACCGCTGCGCCACTCGGGATGTGGCAGGGCTTGCAAACTATTACAGACTACAAAGGGAAGCATAGCCACGAGCTGCCCAGTGACAAGTCTACCAGACGAGCTAAATGACTATGTGCGCGTCGAGGTAAGCAACACCAAAGCATGCATGAGAGCACCAGCTGTTCCGGACGACTGTGTGATCACGCTCGCCGTAGAATACGAGTGTAAGCCCTTTAAACAGGGCAACATTCGCAGGGCCATACGGATTACCAGGACGGTTACTCCGAGCACGCACTGACCAACTGGCAAGTGTCTTCACTGACATGTTCAACCTGTCCCTGGCCGAGTCAGTAATACCTACATCTTTCAAGCAGCCCACCATAGTCCCTGTGCTCAAGAACACCAAGGTAACCTGCCTAACTGACTACCGACCTGTAGCACTCACGTTTGTAGCCATGAAGTGCTTTGAAAGGCTGGTCACAGCTCACATCAACACCATCCTCCCGGAAACCCTAGACTCACTCCAATTTGAATACCGCCCCAACAGATGATGCAATCTATTGCACTCAACACTGCTCTTTCCCACCTGGAAAAAAGGAACACCTATGTGAGAAAGCTATTCATTGACTACAGCTAGGCGTTCAACACCATAGTGCCCACAAAGCTCATCACTAAGCTAAGGATCCTGGGACTAAACACCTCCCTCTGCAACTGGATCCTGTACTTGCTGACGGGCCGCCCCAAGCTGGTAAGGGTAGGTAACAACACATCTGTCATGCTGGTCCTCAACACGGGGGCCCCTCAGAGGTACATGCTTAGTCCCCTCCTGTAACCCCTGTTCACCCATGACTGCATGGCCAGGCACGACTCCAACACCATCATTAAGTTTGCAGATGACACAACAGTGGTAGGCCTGATCACCGACAAGACAGCCTATAGGGAGGTCAGAGACCTGGGAATGTGGTGCCAGGACAACAACCTCTCCCGCAACGTGATCAAGACAAAGGAGATGATTGTGGACTATAGGAAAAGGAGGACCGAGCACGCCCCCATTCTCATTGACAGGGCTGTAGTGGAGTAGGTTGAGAGCTTCAAGTTCCTTGGTGTCCACATCACCAACAAACTATCATGGTCCAAACACACCAAGACAGTCGTGAAGAGGGCACGACAAAACCCATTCCCCCTCAGGAGACTGAAAAGATTTGGAATGGGTCCTCAGATCCTCAAAAAGTTATACATCTGCACCATCGAGAGCATCCTGACTGGTTGCATCACCGCCTGTTATGGCAACTGCTCGGCCTCTGACCGCAAGGCGCTACAGAGGGTAGTGCTAGTCAGAGAAACACCCTAAAAATCCCCAAAGACTCCAGTCACCCTAGTCATAGACTGTTCTCTCTACTACCGCACAGTAAACGGTACCAGAGCGCCAAGTCTAGGTCCAAAAGGGTTCTGAACAGCTTCTACCCCCAAGCCATAAGACTGCTGAACAGCTAATCGAATGGCTACCAGGACTATTTACATCGACACCCCCTTTGTTTTTACACTGCTGCTACTTGCTGTTTATTATCTATGCATTGTCACTTCACCCCTACCTACATGTACAAATTACCTCAACTAACCTGTACCCCACACACTGACTCGATACCCCCTGTATATAGCCTCGTTATTGTTATTTTTTACTTTAGTTAATTTAGTAAATATTTTTCGTCTTAAATCTTATTTTTCTAAAAACTGCATTGTTGGTTAAGGGCTTGTAAGTAAGCGTTTCACGGTAAGGTCTACACTACACCTGTTGTATTCGGCGAACGTGACAAATAAAATGTGATTATATCTGATGATTCAGCATATATGTAAATGACGAGTAATTTTTTACCACCTTTCCCCATTACTATTTACTTTGAATGTCTGTGGTTGGAAGAATGCATTATGACAGGCCACTGTCATCATCACATCTTTGATTGTGAATATCTTCTGCTCAGCTACCCAGGCGACCACAGTAAGCATGCCTCAGAAAACCTGTCAGCAGGAGACAAGTTGCCCTGCTTCAGGCCCACATGCACCAGCCAACCAGGAGCCCCCGACTGCTTGCATGCTGTCAGACCTATCCCTCCCTCAAGCACCGAAAAGAGATGTTGGGTGAGTCTGGCATCCATCTCCCTGATCCTTTCACTTCATTAACCTATTTCAGGTCATTTTGATCATCCAGTCTCCCTCCCTCCAGATTATCTGACGGTCGGTTTCATTTCCCTCCCTATGGGACTCCCAATCACGGCCGGTTGTGATACAGCCCGGAATCGAACCAGGGTCTGTAGTGACGCCTCTAGCATTGCGATGCAATGCCTTAGACCGCTGCGCCACTCGGGAGCTCTGCACTGTGTTGCTCACTATGTCTCCACTACACAGCCACCACCTGATCAATAATCCCAGTATAATTATGAATGGCCTTTTTATTAGTTTGGATTGAGTTCTGATGGAGCATGCCAGTCCGTGATTGATTCCTCACTCCTCTGGACTAGCTAGATTGCATCTTTCAATGTGACGAATCCAAAATGCAAAACAGTCGCTCTGGGTGACACAGTCACAAACAGAAACAGACATTGATAGTTATAGATAGTTATAGAATGAGGTGCCATGATGTAACGGCGTATGACACAGTAGCCATGCCCCACACACACACACACACACGTACACACACGTACACACACGTACACACACGTACACACACGTACCTTGATGTCGTTGTCGATGCCTCCAGACAGGATCTGGTCGCTGGTGTCGTTGAATGTGACGGCTAACACCTGGTAGGTGTTCTGGAACGTATGGACCGCCCCCTTCTTACGGATGTCCCACAGCTACAACACACACACACACACACACACACACACACACACACACACACCAGACTGATGACCTACAGCTGCAACACACACACCTGACTGACGCCCCACAGCTACAACACACACACCTGACTGACGCCCCACAGCTACAACACACACACACACACACACACCTGACTGATGTCCCACAGCTGCAACACACACACCAGACTGACGCCCCACAGCTACAACACACACACACAAACACACACCTGACTGATGTCCCACAGCTGCAACACACACACACACACCAGACTGACGCCCCACAGCTACAACACACACACACACACACACACACACACACCAGACTGACGCCCCACAGCTACAACACACACACACACACACACACACCAGACTGATGTCCCACAGCTACAACACACACACACACACCTGACTGACGCCCCACAGCTACAACACACACCTGACTGACGCCCCACAGCTACAACACACACACCTGACTGACGCCCCACAGCTACAACACACACACACACCTGACTGACGCCCCAGAGCTACAACACACACACACACACACACCTGACTGACGCCCCACAGCTACAACACACACACACACAACTGACTGACGCCCCACAGCTACAACACACACACACACCAGACTGACGCCCCACAGCTACAACACACACACCTGACTGACGCCCCACAGCTACACACACACACACACACCTGACTGACGCCCCACAGCTACAACACACACACCTGACTGACGCCCCACAGCTACAACACACACACCTGACTGACGCCCCACAGCTACAACACACACCTGACTGACGCCCCACAGCTAGAACACACACACACCTGACTGACGCCCCACAGCTAGAACACACACACACCTGACTGACGCCCCACAGCTAGAACACACACACACCTGACTGACGCCCCACAGCTACAACACACACACACACCTGACTGACGCCCCACAGCTACAACACACACACCTGACTGACGCCCCACAGCTACAACACACACACACACACACCAGACTGACCCCCCACAGCTACAACACACACACACACACACACCTGACTGACGCCCCACAGCTACAACACACACACCAGACTGATGCCCCACAGCTACAACACACACACACACACACACACCAGACTGACGCCCCACAGCTACAACACACACACACACACACACACACACCAGACTGATGCCCCACAGCTACAACACACACCTGACTGACGCCCCACAACTAGAACACACACACACACCTGACTGACACCCCACAGCTACAACACACACACACACACCAGACTGACGCCCCACAGCTACAACACACACACCTGACTGACGCCCCACAGCTACAACACACACACCTGACTGACGCCCCACAGCTACCACACACACACACACACACACCTGACTGACGCCCCACAGCTACAACACACACACACACCTGACTAACGCCCCACAGCTACAACACACACACACACACCTGACTGACGCCCCACAGCTACAACACACACACCTGACTGACGCCCCACAGCTAGAACAGCAGTTAGCCAACACTCCCCAGGATCTGCGTGGTGGGCTTTAGTTCCAGCCCAACATGAACACATTTACATGTTAGTTATTTAGCAGAGGCTCTTATCCAGAGCGACTTACACTTAAGTGCATTCATCTTCAGATAGCTAGTTGAGATAATATCACAGTAGGTCAATTCTTTACTGTTCCTCGATAAAGCACTTTTCAATTAAAAGATCAGGTAAACAGGTGTGTTAGTACCAAGCTGGAACTAAAGCCTGCACACCCAGGCAGCTGTCTGGGACCAGGGTTGAAGAACATTGGTCGCCATGGTTACCTTGACGGTTCCGTCGTCGCTGCCGGTACAGACGAGCTGAGGCCCGCGGCGAGCAGGGTAGCAGGAGTTAACGAAGGAGGTGTGACCTTTCAGGCGCTTGATCCTCTCGCCCGTCTCACTGTCCCACACTCCCACGGTCTTGTCTGTGCTGGCGCTGAACAGCAGGCTGCACTCAGGGATAGGGTCAGAAAACACACGTCATATTCTCCCAACGTGTTGTCAACGACTAGAACAAGAACCGGCACACAACATCACGCTTTTCCTGACCTGAGTGAGTGTGTTGTGAGCGAGTGTGTTGTGTGTGAGTGTGTTGTGTGTGAGTGTGTTGTGTGTGAGTGTGTTGTGTGTGAGTGTGTTGTGTTGTGTGTGATTGTGTTGTGTTGTGTGTGATTGTGTTGTGTTGTGTGTGATTGTGTTGTGTTGTGTGTGATTGTGTTGTGTGTGAGTGTGTTGTGTGTTGTGTGTGTGTTGTGTGTGTGTTGTGTTGTGTGTTGTGTGTTGTGTGTGTGTTGTGTTGTGTGTTGTGTGTGTGTTGTGTTGTGTGTTGTGTGTTGTGTGTTGTGTGTTGTGTGTGTGTTGTGTGTGTGTGTGTGTTGTGTGTGTGTGTGTGTGTTGTGTGTGTGTGTGTTGTGTGTGAGTGTGTTGTGTGTGTGAGTGTGTGTGTGTGTGTGTGTGTGTGTGTGTGTGTGTGTGTGTGTGTGTGTGTGTGTGTGTGTGTGTGTGTGTGTGTGTGTGTGTGTGTGTGTGTGTGTGTGTGTGTGTGATTGTGAGTGTGTTGTGTGTGTGTCAGTCGTATGTGTGTCGTGTATCCTACCTGCCGTCTGTGTTGTAGTGAAGCTCCATCACAGCACCACTGTGTCCCTTCAGGGTGGCAAAGTTATCACAGTCCCCGTACACATTCCACATCACTGTAGAGAGAGAGGGGGATAAGTTACCACAGTCCCCGTACACATTCCACATCACTGTAGAGAGAGAGGGGGATAAGTTACCACAGTCCCCCGTACACATTCCACATCACTGTAGAGAGAGAGGGGGATAAGTTACCACAGTCCCCGTACACATTCCACATCACTGTAGAGAGAGAGGGGTATAAGTTACCACAGTCCCCGTACACATTCCACATCACTGTAGAGAGAGAGGGGGATAAGTTACCACAGTCCCCGTACACATCATTGTAGAGAGAGAGGGGGATAAGTTACCACAGTCCCCGTACACATTCCACATCACTGTAGAGAGAGAGGGGGATAAGTTACCACAGTCCCCGTACACATTCCACATCACTGTAGAGAGAGAGGGGGATAAGTTACCACTGTCCCCGTACACATTCCACATCACTGTAGAGAGAGAGGGGGATAAGTTACCACAGTCCCCGTACACATTCCACATCACTGTAGAGAGAGAGAGGGATAAGTTACCACAGTCCCCGTACACATTCCACATCACTGTAGAGAGAGAGGGGGATAAGTTATCACAGTCCCCGTACACATCACTGTAGAGAGAGAGGGGGATAAGTTACCACAGTCCCCGTACACATTCCACATCACTGTAGAGAGAGAGGGGAGGATAAGTTACCACAGTCCCCGTACACATTCCACATCACTGTAGAGAGAGAGGGGGATAAGTTACCACAGTCCCCGTACACATTCCACATCACTGTAGAGAGAGAGGGGAATAAGTTAACACAGTCCCCGTACACATTCCACATCACTGTAGAGAGAGAGGGGGATAAGTTATCACAGTCCCCGTACACATTCCACATCACTGTAGAGAGAGAGGGGGATAAGTTATCACAGTCCCCGTACACATTCCACATCACTGTAGAGAGAGAGGGGGATAAGTTACAGTCCCCGTACACATTCCACATCACTGTAGAGAGAGAGGGGGGGATAAGTTACAGTCCCCGTACACATCACTATAGAGAGAGAGGGGGATAAGTTATCACAGTCTCCGTACACATTCCACATCACTGTAGAGAGAGAGGGGGATAAGTTATCACAGTCCCCGTACACATTCCACATCACTGTAGATAGACAAGAGACATGGATGAGTGTTGTTGCCAACTAGTAAAGTGAGCGGGAGCATGGTGTGTGCGTGTGTGTACACAAACGTTCAAAAGTTTGGGGTCACTTAGAAATGTCCTTGTTTTTGAAAGAAAAGCATGTTCCCCCCCCCCATTAAAATAACATCAAATTGATCAGAAATACAGTGTAGACATTGTTAATGTTGTAAATGACTATTGTAGCTGGAAACGGCAGATTTTTTATGGAGTAT
Source organism: Salvelinus fontinalis (assembly GCF_029448725.1). NCBI lineage: Eukaryota > Metazoa > Chordata > Actinopteri > Salmoniformes > Salmonidae > Salvelinus > Salvelinus fontinalis. The sequence continues at coordinate 11,711,181 of NC_074696.1, forward strand.
CTACATAGGCGTAGAGGCCTATCTTAAACTTTTCTTTTTATTGGCCAGTCTGTGATATGGCTTTTTCTTTGCAACTCTGTCTACAAGGCCAGCATCCCAGAGTCGCCTCTTCGCTGTTGACGTTGAGACTGGTGTTTTGTGGGTACTATTTAATGAAGACTTGTGAGGCGTCTGTTTCTCAAACTAGACACTAATGTACTTGTCCTCTTGCTCAGTTGTGCACCGGGGCCTCCCACTCTTTCTATTCTGATTAGAGCCAGTTTGCGCTGTTCTGTGAATGGAGTAGTACACAGCGTTGTACGAGATCTTCAGTTCTTCAGAATCTCATATATGTTGATTTGTTTAACACTTTTCTGGTTACTACATGATTCCATATGTTATTTCATCGTTTTGATGTAGAAGTAGGTGTGTCCAATCTTTTGACTGGTACTGTATATATAAAGTAAGTGTATAACTTACAGATGAGCCTGTCATAGCCAGACGAGGCCAGTGTGGCCCCGTTAGGATGGAACTTGCAGCAGTAGACCTCTCCCTCGTGGCCACACATCAACATGATAGGAGCCTGCAGGCTGGAGCTGCGGGGAGGGCCCTGGAGAAGGGAGGAGGACATCATGTTGTCATATTACACAGTCACTGGCTCGCACGTTACCTGTATGTGCATGAATCACTAGCAATCTGGTCCATGCTATCCGGTATCCTTGTCAACAGTAACTAAATTAGCTTCCTGCTAGCAGTATTTACATGGGATATCCTTCCTTTAGCTAGCAAACAGTCAACATATCAGTCACAGCTTATCGTAGCTGCAATTGAGAGAATTTTCCATTGGTCGAAAGACTGAAAACATAACTAGCTAACAACTTTCTGAAACTAGATAGCGAAAGGAACGTTCCCCTTGTACTTTGATATCCCCCCTCTTTTCTAACCATGGCCACGAGTTGTTGCGACTGTGCCGCAGCGATCAGCTCGGCCCTGGGCCTCTTGACTCCACCGGCAGGAACCACAGCCATGTCCGCCGGTCTCTTCTTTGGCTCAATCATGGCTAAGAAAATCAATATAAAACGATTTAGTAGAATATAACTAAGTCGTCCTAGGTGAATGGACGTTTCTCTCGACGAGTACTTCCTGTTCGCAGGGCGATCAATTGGTTAGCCACTCCGCTGTTAACAATGATTGGTTATCACGGTTGTAGCGCATGGCCCTTGAACCGGAAGAAAACGTCTGAAACATCTGACTACAAAAATAAATTATCGCCGCAGAAGGTAGATAGCTAGAATTTATAATAATGTGTGTAATATGCGGTTTAAAATGTATAAGTATATATCTATTGACCCTTATCTAAAGTAGGGCAAGATAGCAACGCCAAGGCTGGCTAACTAGCCATAGGCTGAACAAAAATATAAACGCAGGTCGTAAAGTGTTGGTCTCATGTTTCATGAGCTGAAATAAAAGATCCCATAAATGTTCCATACGCACAAAAAGCTTATTTCTCTCAAATTTTGTGAATGCATTTGTTTACATCCATGTTAGGGAGCATTTCTCATTTGACAAAATAATCCATCCACCTGACAAGTGTCAAGAAGCTTATTAAACAGCATGATCATTACACAGGAGCACCTTGTGCTGGGGGCAAGAAAAGGCCAGTCTAAAATGTGCAGTTGTGTCACACAAGATAATGCCACAGATGTCTCATGTTTTGAGGGAGTGTGCAATTGGCATGCTGACTGCAGGAATGCCCACCAGAGCTGTTGCCAGGGTATTTAATGTTAATTTCTCTACCATAAGCCAACGTCGTTTTAGAGAATTTGGTAGTACGTACAACCGGCCTCACAACCACAGCCCATCCGGCTTCTTCACCGGTCCATACACTAACTCTGCATACCCTAACCCTACATATCCTAACCCTCATTAACCTAACCCTACATACCCTAACCCTCATTACCCTAACCCTACATACCCTAATCCTCCATACCCTAACTCTGCATACCCTAACCCGACATACTCTTACCCTACATACCCTAACCCTCCATACCCTAACCCTTCATACCCTAACCCTCCATACCCTAACTCTGCATACCCTAACCCTCCATACTCTAACCCTCATTACCCTAACCTTGCATACCCTAACCCTCCATACTCTAACCCTACATATCCTAATCCTCCATACCCTAACGTTGCATACCCTAATCCTCCATACCCTAACTCTGCATACCCTAACCCTCCATACTCTAACCCTACATACTCTTACCCTACATACCCTAATCCTCCATACCCTAACCATTCATACCCTAACCCTCCATACCCTAACCATACATACCCTAACCATACATACCCTAACCCTACATACCTTAACCATACATACCCTAAGCCTCTATACCCTAACCATACATACCCTAACCCTGCATACCCTAACCTTCCATACCCTAACCCTGCATACCCTAACCTTCCATACCCTAACCCTGCATACCCTAACCTTCCATACCCTAACCTTCCATACTCTAACCTTCCATACCCTAACCGTGTTGCTTTATGTCTTTCTGTTTATAATATCTCTGTCTGTTTTAGATATTATGGTTCATGCTTTCTGTTTATATCTCTGTCTGTTTTAGATATTGTGGTTAATGCTTTCTGTTTTAGATATTATGGTTAATGCTGACTCAGCTGAGGCACTACTGCTCTTTCTCCTCACCTTTTCTCCCTCTTTTTTTCTCTCCCTCACTATCTCTCTCCCTCACTATCTCTCTATCTCTCTCCCTCACTGTCTCTCTATCTCTCTCCCTCTCTTCTCTGTAACGTGCTGTATCCTGTGAATGTGACATATAAACATAGATTTTTGACAGTAGTGACACATTTGTTGTTGTTTTGGCTCTGTACTCCAGCACCTTGAAATGATACGACTATGAGGTTAAAGTGCAGAATGACTATGAGGTTAAAGGTCAGAATGACTATGAGGTTAAAGGTTAGAATGACTATGAGGTTAAAGTGCAGACTGACTATGAGGTTAAAGTGCAGAATGACTATGGGGTTAAAGTGCAGAATAACTATGAGGTTAAAGTGCAGAATGACTACGAGGTTAAAGTGCAGAATGACTATGAGGTTAAAGTGGAGACTGACTATGGGGTTAAAGTGCAGAATAACTATGAGGTTAAAGTGCAGAATGTCATCTTTCATTTCAGGGTAATTTCATCCATATCGGGTGAACCGTTTAGAAACCACAGCACAATTAAGGGGACCAAAAGTATTGGGACAATTCACTTATATGTGTATTAAAGTAATCAAAACTTTAGTATTTTTTTCCCATATTCCCAGCACACAATGACTACATCAAGCTTGTGGCTCTAGCAACTTGTTGGATGTATTTGCTGTTTGTTTTGGTTGTGTTTCAGATTATTTTGTGCCCAATAGAAATTAACGCTAAATAATATATTGTGTCATTTTGGAGTCATTTTTATTGTAAATAAGAGTAGAATATGTTTCTAAACACTTCTACATTAAAGTGGATGCTACTATGGTTACGGATAGTCCTGAATTAATCGTGAATAATGATGAGTGAGAAAGTTAGACGCACAAATATCCTACCCCCCAAAAATGCTAACCTCCCCTGTTATTGTAATGGTGAGAGGTTAGCATGTCTTGGGGGTATGATATAAAATGCTAACCTCCCCTGTTATTGTAATGGTGAGAGGTTAGCATGTCTTGGGGGGAATGCTAACCTCCCCTGTTATTGTAATGGTGAGAGGTTAGCATGTCTTGGGGGTATGATATAAAATGCTAACCTCCCCTGTTATTGTAATGGTGAGAGGTTAGCATGTCTTGGGGGGAATGCTAACCTCCCCTGTTATTGTAATGGTGAGAGGTTAGCATGTCTTGGGGGTAATGGTGTGACACCTTGGCGGTATGATATTTGTGCATCTAACTTTCTCACTAATTATTATTCACAATTCATTCAAGCTACACTGTTAGCAGCACAGACATTTGTTTCACCTACACACACTGTGGCCCCATGTTGTCCACCCTAATGTAGTCTCTCTCTCTCACATAATTCAATTCAAAGGGCTTTATTGACACAACATATATTTACATTGTCAAAGCAAGTGAAATAGATAAACAAAAGTGAAATAAACAATCAAAAATTGAACAGTAAACAGTAAACATTATACTCACAAAAGTTGGGACCAAATTCTCTCTCTCTCTCTCTCTCTCTCTCTCTCTCTCTCTCTCTCTCTCTCTCTCTCTCTCTCTCTCTCTCTCCCTCTAAGGACTGTTTTCGGTCCCTGGCTGCAGTACAATCTGATACCTGAGGAGGGTGATGATGAGCAGCAGCTGCAGCAGCTACAGAAAGAGCCAGTTAACCTCCGCAGGACTCACACAAGAAGAAGAAAAAAGTAAGGACCACAGAGTGAAATAGAACACAATGTTTTATATTGCTATCTCTATGGTAAGGATAGATAGAACACAATGTTTTATATTGCTATCTATATGGTAAGGATAGATAGAACACAATGTGATCAGGCCTACCACTGTTGTGTCGTCTGCAAACTTAATGATGGTGTTGGAGTCGTGCCTGGCCACGCAGTCGTGGGTGAACAGGGAGTACAGCGATGGACTGAGCACACACCCCTGAGGGGCTCCAGTATTGAGGATGAGCGTGGCGGATGTGTTGCTACCTACCCTCACCACCTGGGGGCGGCCCGTCAGGAAGTCCAGGATCCAGTTGCAGAGGGAGGTGTCTAGTCCGAGGATCCTTAGCTTAGTGATTAGCAATAAGGGTACTATGGTGTTGAATGCTGAGCTGTAGTCAATGAATAGCATTCTCACATAGGTGTTCCTTTTGTCCAGGTGGGAAAGGGCAGTGTGGGGTGCAATAGAGATTGCATCATCTGTGGATCTGTTGGGGCGGTATGCAAACTGGAGTGGGTCTAGGGTTTCTGGGATAATGGTGTTGATGTGAGCCATTACCAGCCTTTCAAAGCACTTCATGGCTACCGACGTGAGTGCTACGGGTCTGTAGTCATTTAGCCAGGTTGCCTTTGTGTTCTTGGGCACAGGGACTATGGTGGTCTGCTTGAAACATGTTGGTATTACAGACTCAATCAGGGATATGTTGAAAATGTCAGTGAAGACACCTGCCAGTTGGTCAGCACATGCCCGGAGCACACGTCCTGGTAATCCGTCTGGCCCCGCAGCCTTGTGTATGTTGGCCTGTTTAAAGGTCTTCTTCACGTCGGCTACGGAGAGCGGGTTCACACAGTCGTCCGGAACAGCTGATGCTCTCATGCATGCCTCAGTGTTGCTTGCCTCGAAGCGAGCATAGAAGAGATTTAGATTTAGCTCGTCTGGTAGGCTCGTGTCACTGGGCAGCTCGTGGCTGTGTTTCCCTTTGTAGTCTGTAATAGTTTGCAAGCCCTGCCACATAAGATGAGCGTCGGAGCCGGTGTAGTATGATTCAATCTTAGCCCTGTATTGGCGCTTTGCCTGTTTGATGGTTCGTTGGAGGGCATAGCAGGATTTCTTATAAGTTTCCGGGTTAGCGTCCCGCACCTTGAAAGCGGCAGCTCCACCCTTTAGCTCAGTACGAATGTTGCCTGTAATCCATGGCTTCTGGTTGGGGTTTGTAAGTCACTGTGGGGACGACGTCTTCGATGCACTTATTGATAAAGCCAGTGACTGATGAGGTGTACTCCTCAATGCCATCCGAAGAATCCCGGAACATGTTCCAGTCTGTGATAGCAAAACAGTTCTGTAGTTTAGCATCTGCTTCATCTGACCACTTTTTTATAGACCGAGTCACTGGTGCTTCCTGCTTTAATTTTTGCTTGTAATCAGGAATCAGGAGGATAGAATTGTGGTCAGCTTCCCCAAATGTAGGGCAAGGGAAAGCTTTGAGTGTGGAGTACAGGTGATCTAGATTTTTTCCCCTCTGGTTGCGCATTTAAGATGTTGATAGAGATTAGGTAAAACTGATTTAAGTTTCCCTGCATTAAAGTCCCTTGCCACTATGAGCGCCGCCTCTGGGTGAGCGGTTTCCTGTTTGCTTATTTCCTTATACAGCTGACTGAGTGCGGTCTTAGTGCCAGCATCCGTCTGTGGTGGTAAATAAACAGCCACGAAAAGTTTAGATGAAAACTCTCTTGGCAAATAGTGTGGTCTACAGTTTATTATAAGATACTCTACTTCAGGCGAGCAAAATCTAGAGGCTTCCTTATATTTAGTGCACCAGCTGTTGTTTACAAATATGCACTGACCCCCTGCCGGTGCAGCATATATCCCGCTAGCTGAATATCCATGTCATCATTCAACCACGATTCCGTGAAACATAAGATGTTACAGTTTTTGATGTCCCGTTGGTAGGATATTCGTGATTATATCTCATCTAATTTATTGTCCAATGATCGCACGTTGGCGAGTAATATTGACGGTAACGGCAGCTTTCTCACTCGCCTTCTGTGGATCCTTACGAGGTACCCTGCTCTGTGTCCTCTGTACCTGCGTCTCTTTCTCTTGCCAATAACGGGGATGTTGGCCTTGTCGGGTGTTAGCAGTATATCCTGTGCTTGTTGAAGAAAAAAATCTTTGTCTAACTACTAAATGACACCAATAAGAAGAAGAGACTTGCTTGGGCCAAGAAACACAAACAATGGACATTAGATCGGTGGAAATCTGTCCAAATTTGAGATTTTTGGTTCCACCCGCCGTGTCTTTGTGAGACAAAGAGTAGGTGAACGGATTATCTCCGGATGTGTGGTTCGCACTGTGAAGCGTAGAGGAGGAGGTATGATGGTGTGGGGGTGCTTTGCTGGTGACACTGTCAGTGATTTATTTAAAATTTAAGGCACACTTAACCAGCATGGCTACCACAGCATTCTGCAGCGATATGCCATCCCACCTGGTTTGCGCTTAGTGGGACTATCATTTGTTTTTCAACAGGACAATGACCCAACACACCTCCAGGCTGTGTAAGGGCTATATGACCAAGAAGGAGAGTGATGGAGTGCTGCATCAGATGACCTGGCCTCCACAATCTCCTGACTTCAACCCAATTGAGATGGTTTGGGATGTGTTGGACCACAGAGTGAAGGAAAAGCAGCCAACAAGTGCTCAGCATATGTGGGAACTTCTTCAAGACTGTTGGAAAAGCATTCCAGGTGAAGCTGGTTGAGAGAATGCCAAGAGTGTGCAAAGTTGTCCTTTAGGCAAATGGTTGGCTATTTTGAAGAATCTAAAATATAAATATATTTTTATTTGTTTAACACTTTTTTGGTTACTACATGATTCCATATGTGTTATTCCATAGTGTTGACATCTTCAATCTTATTCTAGAATGTAGAAAGTAGTAAGAATCAACAAAAACCCTTGAATGAGTAGGGGTGTCTAAACTTTATATCCAGTTTCCTCAGATCTATTATTACATCTGAGGAGAGTAGTGTTGTTTTCAGACCAGACCTACCGTATTGGTGTATCCAGATCTCACAACATCTGTGGTCCCGTGTGGCTCAGTTGGTAGAGCATGGCGCTTGCAACGCCAGGGTTGTGGGTTCAATTCCCACAGGGGGACCAGGATGAATATGTATGAACTTTCCAATTTGTAAGTCGCTCTGGATAAGAGCATCTGCTAAAATGACTTAAAAAAAAAAAAAAAACATCTTCAAAAGCCTTCTCCCCATCTCAGTTTACAATCCAGGGTTACTCCAAACAGTTTAGTCACATCAACTTGATCAATTTCCACATTATTTATTACAAGATTTAGTTGAGATTTAGGGAATGATTTGTCCCAAATACAATGCTTTTAAGTTTTTGAAATATTTAGGAACAAGGGAGGGCCAGAAAGATCATGTTTTGTTTTTTGGTTATTAATTGTCAAGCTTTAAAAGATCATGTTTTACTGTAGTAGCTGACGTGTATAGTGTTGAGACATCCGCATACATAGACACACTCAAAGCAATTGGCATGTCGTTAGTAAAGATTGAAAAGCGTAAGAACATTCTAGAACACCCTCTGTGTTCTGTTAGACAGGTAACTCTTTATCCACAATATAGCAGGGGATGTAAAGCCATAACACTTCAGTTCTTTCCAGCAGCAGACTATGATCGATAATGTCAAAAGCCACACTGAAAGTCTAACGAAACAGCCCCCCCCACAATCATTTTATCATCAATTTCTCTCAGCCAATCATTTGTGTAAGTGCTGTGCTTGTTGAATGTCCTTCCTTATAAGCGTGCTGAAAGTCTGTTGTCAATTTCTTTACTGTAAAATAGCATTGTAGAAGGTCAAACACACATTTTTTTTTAACTTTACCAAGGGTTGGTAACAGGCTGATTGGTCGGCTATTTCAGCCAGTAAAGGGGGCTTTACTATTCTTGGGTAGCAGAATGACTTTTGCCTTCCTCCAGGCCTGATGGCACACACTCTCTAGTAGGCTTAGATTGAAGATATAGCAAACAGTAGTGGTAATATTGTCCGCTATTATCCTCAGTCATTTTCCATCCAAGTCGTCAGATCCCAGTGGCTTGCCATTGTTGATAGACAACAATACTTTTTTCACCTCTTCCACACTCACTTTACGGAATTCAAAATTACAATTCTTGTCTTTAATAATTTTGTCAGTTATACTTGGATGTGTAGTGTCAGCGTTTGTTGCTGGCATGTCATCCCTACGTTTGCTGATCTTGTCAATGAAAAAAATCATTAAAGTAGTTGGTAATATCAGTGGGTTTTGTGATGAATGAGCCATCTGATTCAATGAATGATGCAGCTGAGTTAGCGTTTTTTCCTAACATTTCATTGAAGGAGCTCCAAAGAGTTTTACTATCATTCTTTGTGTCATTTATCTTTGTTTCATAGTGTAGTTTCTTCTTCTTTTTTATTCAGTTTAGTCACATGATTTCTCAGTTTGCAGCACGTTTGCCAATCAGTTGTGCAGTCAGACTTCTTTGCCGTTCATTTTGCCTCATTCCTCTCAACCATACATTTTTTAATTCCTCATCAATCCACTGCTATTTAACAGTTTTTACAGTCATTTTCTTAAATGTAACTAGTAACTGGAATAAGCAATTTCAAAAATGTGTCAAGTGCAGCATCTGGCTGCTCCTCATTACACACCACAGACCAGCAAATATTCTTTACATCAACAACATAGGAATCCCTACAGAACTTTTTGTAGGACCTCTTATACACTATATTAGGCCCAGACTTTGGAACTTTGGTTTTCCTAGATAGCAGAAGTAGATATTCTCATGGCTTGGGGGTAGAAGCTGTTTAGAAGGCTTTTGGACCTAGACTTGGCGCTCCGGTACCGCTTGCCGTGCGGTAGCAGAGAGAACAGACTATGACTAGGGTGGCTGGAGTTCTTTAAATGTTACAAAGGTTTTCTTATGAGAATATGACTTTAAATAAAACCATGGACAAACCTGCAGAAAACATTATGCCGAAGGATTGAAATTCCCACAGAACAAAGTTGTTTCTTAACGTTCTCTGAATCATTTGAGAACATTACTTTAAAGCTGTAACGTGTAACTTTTTTAGATGACCCGACCAGATTCACATAGAAATATGAGGTGTCCTGTGCTGTAAGGTTCTCTCACCTTGAACCTAGTTGGTAGCCTGTCTGCAACACACGACACCAATCTATACAAGCCGGGAATGTGCCGGAATTAAAACACACATTTCCGACTTGCTTTCTCGTTGTAGAAAGATGATACCCCGAGATTCCCACTTGGGAAGTATCAGAATGAATCAATAGCAAGCTTTACACAAATAACTTTTAACTCGGAGGTTCCGAGTTTTCCCGACATGACGTGAACGCGGCAAAACACACATACACGCTGTCCAACACACACACACACACACACACACACACACACACACACACACACACACACACACACACACACACACACACACACACACACACACACACACACACACACACACACACACACACACACACACACACACACACAGACGTTGTCCTATAATTATTCTCCCTGTGATGCTCTGTAAAGACGTAACTGTGTTCGCTGGTTTGGAACTTCTCTGATCTCTGCTATAATAGTAGCGCAGGTCAACTCCCCTGCCCTGAGCCACACACACGGCTAGCCTCAATACTAACCATCCTGAACTCGCAAACTTACCTTCTGTTTCGCTACACGGATGTAAGAGATCAGGACGCTTGGTATGAGCCTCACACAGAAATGTGCCAAAGTGGAAAGGATTTTGCAACATACTGTTAGGTTCTTATTAGTTCCGAGTAAATAACTCACGGACACTAGACGACCTTATCTAAGTTTAATTCTTCCCAAAGGGTCGTTACAGCTGTAATTCAGACACCGACATGGCTTCCCCCCCGTGGTGGTATTCATACCCCACTTTGGGTGGCGTCTCCTCCGTATCTCTAAACATGGCATCCTTCTTGCTGAGCAGGGAACTAAGCGATAT